>NW_022170663.1:2169681-2215585 GCF_008802855.1 Photinus pyralis | reverse complement strand
AGTTTGATGAATGAAGCTTGATTTTTTTTCAGATCTGATGAAGAAGTGTGACATTTTTTGTAATATGGAACATTCTTATTGCCGATCTATTTCTATATGGGCGTTTATAAGTAAATAGCGCACAGCAGAAAACATAGTCTACATCAGAGTTGGACCGTAAGTATTAAAATTATTTGTATAAAGTCTAAATTTGATATTCTTGTTTGCCGATATAAACCAATGGGAGGATTGCTTCATCCATCATCATGTTACACGGCGAAGGCCGTAACTTTATTATTCCTACTATAATATTTAGATTTATTGATGGTAAGTTGGTAGAGGATAATGCGTTGCGATAAAATATACGATAATTGGTGAATATTATGTATTATGTTATGGAGTCATCCGTAGGCGGTTTTATGAGCACTAATTTTATGTAATTTTAAGTAATGTAATTTAACATCAAATTTAAGAAGTTGAATAACACTTGAACAAGGCGTACGTTCTGCATCTATTTATAGCATTTAACAATATTAACGTATGTAAAAGATGGTTAACTTTACATTTCTACATTAAAATTTAACACAAATAAATGAGCATGCGTGATTTATCAGCTGTTTCTTTAATTTGGTATTTTTATTTTTTATATCTTACGCTATTTATTTGAAATTTTTGTTTGCTCTCGTATGGTATTTGGATGACTTTTAAGTATTGTAAATTGGTGGTGTGAGGATGGATGGTATACTAATAGTGAAGACTTCGTAGCTTTGGCGGTTCGTCACTGTTAATCGTCATCGGAGTGGATGGGTTCATATACTGTTCCATCAAAATGATGTGAGATAGATTTCGCACTTTTTCCAATCCAGGATTTATCCAGTCTATTTGAATAAGATTCTGAATCTGGTTTGGAACTGCACTTTTAAGGATCTACTAAAACGCTTATAGCCTCCTTCAGAGATTAATTAATAAACACTTTTCAGTGAGTATGTAAGAATTTTGGATGCAGTTTAACTGTTTGTTAGTTTAATTTAGCATGAGGGTGTTTAAATGCAGAGATGTCTATAGCATATGTTGGGTAAATACACTGTGCTATTCTAATAAGGAGCACAAAGTGTTATGGGGAAGTTCTTCACCTTTTAATTAAAACAACAAAAGGCCAAGAATTTTTTAAAGATTGCGGTGATTTTAATTCAAAATGGAAATATGCCACTTGTGTAAGGAGATTGATGGCAGCATGTGTAATCATGGCTCTCCAATGAGACGGCTGCCAATATTTTAATTATAAAAGACATTTTAGCATCAATTTAATGGAGCCTGTGAATGCGAGAAATTGTTTATATTTGTTTGGATGCTGGTGCGCCTGGTGGGGCCATGAATGCATCGGTATATTAGGGAGTCTGGGTTTTGGGAGTAGAATTTTCAAGCAATAAATATTACCTCATTGCATTCCTATACTAAAGTCGAGTTTCCGTACTTTTCTTTGCTGCGATGCGCGTTTCCATTGCAACGAATATAATGCGACAATATCCAGGCGATACTTGTGAGCAAAAATTTTAATTATCGTTTATCAAGAGGTCGACGACAATTGAAAATGCGTTTGGCATTCTAGCCAAAGATTGCGAGTCACCTTACGAGACAATAATCGCCAATTGTGAGACTATGTTGAGCAGATAATTAAATTTTGTGTTGTGCTACCACGAACTTTATCAATATAGAAGACATGGAAGCCTGCTGGAAACATGAGGTAAATGTCTCCGGAATTTGCGGTCGTGGATAATGGAGAGGGTACTGTTATATGGTAATTGAGGCAATATTTAATTGCCTGAAAGGATCTGCTTGGCAGGAAGAATGATGATGGAGGGTGCATGCCAATCATAACAAAGTAAATTTTTTTATTTACTGTTTTTTCTAAGTTTTAAGATATTATTGTATTAAGTTGTTTATTTAGTGTTAAGTATAAGTAACATACAGTAATATTTTAAATATGATATTTATTCTGAATAACTTAAAAGAAATTTCTACTATATATAAATAAAATTGTCAGATTTTCTTTTTTATGTCTCTTTTCCTCTTATCTTTATTTGTTTTAGTCAAGAGTGCCTATTGCAAACATGTGTCGGTATCATATTTCCTCGGATGCGCCTTTTGTCTGTTGTATATCGTACATGTACTCATTGCAGAATTAATAGTTTTTCGCCATACCCCTGGCTAGTTTTTGCGTTCCGTTTGTAGATCCTTCCCTTAAGAGTGTGACTGCGGGTAGTTGTGCCTTTTTAATCGTACTAGTCGATGTATGAGTGCTATGGTGAGAGCTGGGCAATGTCTATGTTTCTAGGTTCTGGTATCTCTCTATCAAACAACTGGGAATCCCCCGATCAATGGCTTTGTTTTTGTAGTGGATTTCCCAAGTACATTTCCTTTGCTCATAAAAATTTTCGACTTTATTAACATTTTAATATCAACATAGTACTTTCGGTCTTTGGGGTATGTATAGAAGAAATGCTAGCGAAGTCAACAATGCCAAACAGGTTCTGTATCTTCCCCGACCCGAAGTGTATACTTTTTCCTTCGCATTGTACGCGCAAGAGCGTAGCGTCGGGGCGGGCCGTGCCCCCAATTTTAACAACGGGATAGTCTATAAGCATTATCACCAATAACACGCATATTCATTGATGAATACCATAAAATCTAATCTTATTTGTTTATTTCCAATTATTTAAATGCACTATAGGCCGATCTATTCACCCTCCTGTAAGGTGTCTTTAAATTTGCGGTAATTCATGGATAAATTGTTTTTGACAAATCGTTTTAGGTACTGATTACTTGCCATTAATATACTGGAGATGAATAGACGGCTTTAGAATGAAATATCCGTAATATTATTTAACTTGACGATTTTCGAGATTTAAATGCATTAAACCCATGGTATTTTAAATGATTGCGCAGTTCGTTTTTATGCTACTGATATTTGAAATTTCGGCACGGGCGCAATTGGAGGATATTTAAAATTTTAACCCCTCCTGTCGGGTGCCGACAAACCGTACGCTGTGAGTACAGGTCACTCGAATTAAGCATAAAGGTTGGCGCTAGCGGACTGCGACGCGCCAGAGCTTCGCGTTATAAATACTTATGATAGTGTTTACTCGTTTAGTCACTAGTCGTCAGTAAGTTTGCGCGGTCATTTTTTAAGTGTTAAGTATTATATAGACTTTCTATCAGTTTACCTTACTAAAATCAAGTGTGAGTTTTTTTGGTGATTCCTGTGGTTAAGTTTATTAGTTTATTTATTATTCGGTCTTCGCGATTTGCGAACGAAAAGGAAGAGGATGGATAAATTTGTCAATTTGTGAGCAGAAGTCACGACCATCAAAGACTTACCCTAGTAACTTTACAAAATGTTCTCAATACATTCATCCAGTCATCGACGGTCATACTGGCACAGCCGGATAGAGCACTGATGAACATTCCGAGGAGGAAAAGTTTGAAGATTATCAAGTGGCAAGTGGAAAACATGGTTACAAGAGCGAAGACACTGAAGCAGGAATTGAAGTGTGGAGTTTTACTGCTGGACCTTATACCAAATGTTTAACTATCAAGAGTAGTGTTGGGAAAATGCGTTTTTTAAATCATCTTGGTATAATCTGATTTTACAGTGGCTTGAGTACAGTATTAAAAGATCTGCTTTTGCTTTCTTGTCGTGATATTTCAACTGTTTTCAAAAAGGGGACGTGGAGAAGAGTCATTTACCCGTAGGTGTCAGTTTGGAAAAGGCATAGAATTTAGAAGCATGAAAATGTGATACACATCGTTATCATGCTATTTTTGGAGTGAAATGCGATTCGAAGGGAATACAGTAGCAGAGATTGTTCATCACACGAGCAAAACAAGTGAATTAAACTGGGATTAAGTGAGTTTTTTTTTGAAAACTTTTATTTTCGGGAAGCAATGTATAGCTCTGAAGAGGCCATATGAAAGTGACATACTTTAATAGGGTTTTTTTGGAGTTGTTGCAACTGCGTTTGCGAGATTAACCCGAATGACAGATTTTACGAGTCCGAAATTTCGGATTTCAATAGCGCCCGATTCAAATGAATGTCGGATTTAGTTAAACATCCATTTAGATAGAATAATAACGAAATAACATTTGCGGTCGTGCTATTCAATTTTGTGAAGAAACAAACGATAGTTTCCGAGAAAAGAACAGTTTTGTTTTGTGTGAGGTCCCATTTCGTGATGATAGTGGGATTGTAGTGCAAGAACGGTTTTTTAGGACTTTATAGATGTTTGAATACAACGGTGCAACCTACATCAACATATATAAAGATTTTTTTGAGAAATTTAGGTCTTGAACCTTTCCAAATTAGGGGGTCAGGCGTCTTGATGGGGCATCATTATGATGGAGATTAATGTGTTGAGCAAGGTTTAAAGAGCTGAGCATAGAGCATTAATGATAACACACTGTCATGCTCATATGCTTGATCTTGCTGTATGCGATTTGCAAACGAAGTGAAAGAACTAAGAAACTGCTCTTGTTGCGATCAATTCGTTGTATACTACAATTTGTGCATCACCAAGAGATTATGCATATTGAATTTTGCAAAAAGTGGAGATACCCAACTTTTAAAAGAATTAATCTTTCTAAACTCGTTGGACTGTTGCATCGGGCTCTTTCTGTGGATTATTGAAAGAAATTAACTGAATTTTTAAAACGCTAATATATTTCAATGAAAATGTAAGCAAAAGCGTCGGAGACGCGTGGGTTTCTTAAAGACATGTCTGATTTCGGTTTTATTATTTTCCGATTAAATTTTTGTGAGATTTTGTCATTGCTTTGACATTTTTTCAAGAGACATTCAATAATAAAATTTAGATATACATTCTTTTACTTCCCTAAGTTAAATACGCTACTTAGTGCATTACAGTTAAAAGAAAAATGACTGAATCTTTATGCGGATATTGGAGAGACACCCGAGAGCTATGGTGAAAAACTTGAATCACAATCCCCGACATGAATAGCAACCACACTTACAGAAGAAAGGAAAGTCCTGGAGTTAGACTACACAGTGGGGACCTGGAATTTTTTGCAGAAACACCATCAAGACATTTTTAAGGTGCAGGTTTAATTTTCAAGGACTTGATACATCTCTTTCTAATTTAAAGACCGATTATTCGAAACGAATAATTTCGAAATTTAGATTAATGGTAAGTGTTAATTTAAGTGGAACGAGCTATAAGAAATTTAAGTCGTAATATTCAAATTTTATCAGCTTGAGACGTTTTTTTACTCTGAGCTCCAAATTTATAGGACTTCGTGGCAAGTCATTTAATCAAAGTGGCAAGACGGAGATTATGCTATTTAATAAAATAATATTTCTAAGAACTCTTTGGTGGAATGGGTGCAACAATTTTACGTTATTTAGAAATATCTTTTGCTGGTATTACAGACCGCTAATATCGGAAAGGTTTTTTCGTGCCTATGAGATTGGAAACGTACTTAGGAGCAAAATGGTAGAAGATTCGACTTCCGGTTATGGCGCTGATGGGCTATTGAGCAGCAATTATGACAAGGGCTTAGGAACAGCAATTCAGAATTAGTTGAATTTGCTTAATGTCATCCGTAGATGGCATTTTAGTAGGTGAAGTAGTTTTTTCAATTACGTAGGTAACATTAAGTTTTATAATTTAGATGACATATATAAATTACGGGATTTGGTGCCTAACTTGCATTCGTGCTTTTTTTTGTAACTGTATCTTAAATTTCATCATTCCCGTGCCCCGGGCCTTCGTAATACTTGAATTTTGTTTTTTTAATTTTTTAGGACAAATAAACTAAAGGTTTTGTTATCTGAGAAGACGTAAATTAGTCAAAAACCATATAAAGCTAACCAAATGTTCACAATTTTGCGGGGGGAGGGACCGCCCCCCTTCTCTGGGGGGGTTTTCCATACCCCAGCCCGGTTACTCTGCCACACTTATCTCCACGTGATCTGATTTTTATTTTCATAGACTACAGACACTAGTGCCCCCACATTTTTATAGGTAAGCTTAGCCTGGGTAGCGGCTCTTAATAAGCCATTCTTATCGTTGGCATTCTTACACTAAATAACATATTTTGAAATACCAATGTACACTGTTTTAGAGTACTTACGTGTTGGATTGTAAGATTGCCGATATGTGCCCAGGATTAACTAATTGCACAAGGAGGTCTTTGTAATATATTAGTTGGATTTAGTCATAACAATACGGGAACAGAACGTAACCTGCTCATCAGTTTCTGGCGTGTTCATAATCAAGCGCAACCATAAACCGATTTACTGAATTTAAAAAAGAAAACGGCACGAAAGCTATGTTCCTTGGCGAAGCAATGTGGTTATAAAATATTAAGACCGGGACGCAAAACAACATGAAGTATGCTATTTCAGTATTCAGCTGAAGTTGATAAAAAACTATTAACGCATCGTTTATATTATTAATCACTAAAGGAGACATACTATCTGTAATTAGTTAGAAAATTTTAAAATAATAATTAAATTGCTGCATAACCAACCTAATCGATTTCAATAAGTGCATGTGGTATAAGACAGGGGTTATTTTCGGGTTAAGAGTTTTTTTTTTATTCGGGATTTAAGTTGCTTATAATTATTTTCTTAAAGAGATACGTGTCCTGGCGCGCATATTTGCAGTTTAATGAGAGCGGACATTTTAATTGGATAGATTGAAGCCATTCTTAGGCGAATCATTTTATATGACTGTTACAAAGTATATCGACGAGGAACATCGCTAATCAAGTTGGGGAGTAAGTGTATTGTAATAAAAGATATAATAACGATGACAGATATGTGTGTGTTAGAGGATCCACCACCATTTATGTTTAAACGAAGTAAATCATCTGAAGTCCAAGAACATTGTTACGTCAGAGTTGAGCCTCTGTTTAAGTGGATCATAAAATATATCAAAATTTGCTATTTTTTAAATACCTCTTTATAGTTCACCCGTTTATGCTTGTAGCCATTTAGTTATGCTCTGTTCATTGTACATGAGTCCCAATATAGCTTCAGCAGTCACAAGAGTAGTTGTTACCAATTTTTAATTTTAGAATATCAAATTATCAAATGACGGTGAGTTTCTGAGATCTTTTAGGCGAAAGTGTAAATAATGGAAGGGGATTTCCTCAGTTCTCGTATTAGGCCACACCTTTTAGATGAGATAAAGTTAGAATGGAGGTATGATTTATGAAAGTTTCAGTAGATGTGGGAGGTTAGGTTTTAATTATAGAAATTTAACAATTAGACGCTATGAGTACGGAGGTTTAGCTGATATGATCCCCTTCATGGCACCTTAGAGGCACATAAAATTGATTAGTTTTTTTGGGGGTGGTTTACAGCCTCGTTATAGGATTTCATTTAGCATTTTCTTATATCTAACACTTAATTAGGCCATACCATATCTGCTGCAATTTGTTTATAATGGATTAAATATTTTACCTGAGGTGATGCAACGAAGAGCGGCTTTTTCAAAATAAAATTGAAGGGTTCATATATATTCGTCCAGGGTTGTTACTGCACGAAACGGCTCTTTTAAAATATTGAAAGGGGGGGGGGGGTTTAAATTCGTCAAGGGTTCGTAAATTAATTCAACGAGATGAAAGAACGACTTTAAATTATAAACATTTGCACTTTAATCAATTTCCATTTCATATCAGCATTTCTTAGAGGTTATCCATCTTGAGCTTTCTGATAGCATAGTGGCCACGGAAAAGTATAAATGAGTCGGAATCAAGTTATCATCTTATGTCTTCGGGACTTAGAGCTTGGTCACGAAAGTGATTTTTTATAAATTAATAATGATATAAATTATTAGGTATAAAATGTCTCATAGCAAACCTTAGCTATATCTTCATACAATTTGCATCAATATTATAGGAAACAGTCAGTCTGATATGACAACCCCATGGGAATTTTGAGCCTACGAACAGGAAACATTGGTTGCTGATTGCGTTAAGTTCCGATTTCTCAACACCCATAAAGGCTGCGTATTAAAGTCTGGATGTAAGAATTTCCATTGAACGGGGGTGAGATTTTCGACCTAATTGCGATGGGCGGGACAAATAAATAGAGATCGTCCTTAAGGGGATAGGTCATCAGTCATAACAAGCAGTGATCAGAATCAGTGATTCAGTGTCAGTAGTTAGTGGATACAATGACGATTTAACATGTAATACATTATTTTATTCTTACATCATACTTCCCAACCTAACCTAAACCACTACATCTTCACTTTGATTTCCGGTTGCACGATCAAACACCCCCCCCCCCTCCTGTTCCGCCTCGAGTCTCCTAGCCACGAGCTCCACCTACTCGCTGCCACCTCACCCCTGGCTGCCGGTGCCGCTCCTCTCCTTTTTACCCTTGCCCTGTCCCTCACACAGCACTCCCAAGTCTATTTATCTCGACACCAAGCATTAAACACATTAAAACTCGTCCCTCGCCTCCCACACCTTCGTACATACCTGCCCCTATTTCACTCTCTCACTTTACTCGCTTCTATCATACTGCACTCTCTCTACCAATTGCCGTCCTAATCTTCTCTACTTTTACATAACTACCCTAATATCCATCCCCACCTTAAATTATACTCACCATCTTCCTTCTAATCATCCTCTGCACTATGAACCCACGCATAAACTCGCGAAAGCTACCCCTAACAATATATATATACAAGCGAAAGCAGGACTGAAACTACAATAAGCTTCAGAATGTGCAAAGCAGAAACCACAAAGTAGTTCATAGAACAAACTATTTCACACAAATAGTAAAAGGTAAACTATCCCACCCGCCCCCCGTCGAGCAATCCATCCCTCTTCCCTCCAGACAACTCGCGTAATATTGCCCCTCCCGAACGCGCAAACCCCTATTCACACGCCCACTCTTCTAACCAACAAAACGTACTTATCTCAGAAACACGACCACGTACATTACTATTGGCGCCCCTCAAATAAATTCAGCAAGTGATGAATCGGATACACACCATATATATAGAATGATTCTATATACGTAGAGAATTTAATTGAGACGTATATTTGAAAATCATGCGATCATTACATATATAGAGATGAAGCGATAAAATTGCCATTTTGGCAATTTATTATAGAAGGAGTGCCATCGTGGTACAATTTCATTTCAAACGAGACAATGAAATAAAAAGTGGGGCATGATATATCACAATCATTTCAAAAATTTTGCGTAAAGATAGATACCTTTAGAGATTGCGGTCAAAGAAAAGGGTTTTAACGACTAGTAATAGATACGATAATTGGAATAGAGAAACATAATCGTCAGATGGGGAAATCAGTCTTATATATTTTAGAGAAGCACCAGGATAGATAGATTTTATAATAATTGTCTAGAGAATAAACGGCGCTTCGTTCGATTAGATATATCAAATTAGACAGTTAAAACAGAATGAAAGGAATCAGATGTGGTGCACAGAAAATATCTTGGATTGGAAAGCAGATAATACATCTCCACAACAAATAAGAAGACTTCGAAATATATCTATATAATATATACTGGGGGACTCGACAAAATGGATAACTGAGATAGTTAGGGCTCACATAAGAACAAGGAATATATGTTTTTCTTGTCCCGACAGAGAACTATATATACATACAAGCGTCGATAACTTCTCCAATAACGGATAACTAATGCAAAAAGTGAATAAGGAGAAGGAAAAAGGAACAATTATAGACCCATCGAACAAGGGGCCTCATGATTGAAAAGTCGCAACGCATTAGGGATATTAAATAATAAACCTAAAGAATGGCGTATACGGTGAATTTAGTGAAGGAAAGTCGGGAGACATTTAACACAGATATGTGATGAAGGTGTATACTGCCTCCCCACACGAAAAATTGGAAGTGACGGGAGAGGCCAGGAGATATTGAAAAAAATAAATAAATAATAATAAAAATAATATATATATCATAATTTTGGAACACATACATAAATTTTAATGGAGTCATCTATAAGAAACCGCTTGCGGCGAAGACTGTAGTCTCCAAGTGATACTTAGTTAATAGAGTATAAAATTATTAGTATTTTGAAATTTAAACAGGAACCATATCGTAAGAATCAGGGATTGCGTGGAAAGGAGGTGAATTATATTGCAAAGGAGGATAGTCATCTTAAACACTGAACAAGAAAATTACTAAATTATATGGCACACTATGAATTTCGAGAGATAGAAAATGAGTAACATGCTGAACATACGTTTGGCTCACAGCGTTTCATGGTCTCGATGGGAGAAGGCGAGCCGTATGAACACATCCTACTTTAGGTAGACTGGTTGTCAGATCCTAATCATGCCACGGACGACGAGAAAGCAACGTTTCTAGAAAAATGGTCCCAGGAATTTATTTCATGATGGAGTTAAGCAATCCCAATCAAAATCGGGGCATGTGAGTTGCCACGAGCACGCGGTGATGATTGCGGAACAAACTGCGTTTATAATTCGAAATCTTGGCGTTTTTACGAACAGGGACCCTGGACAGTAGTAGCGATTTCTAATTAAGAGTTTTTTTTTTCTTCTCTCATCTTTCTTATTTCTTCTGTATTTAATTTGATTCCTTTCCTAATTATATGCTTTTTATACTATAGATTTGTTGTCATTTCTAGAGTCGTGCTGTGAAATTTCACAGGAGAATCGGAAAAACCTACTGGTATAGGTATTGGCACTATCCCCTTTCTAACAAACGATGGAATTTAAGAAGCACACAATAGGAAAGCCAGACACACGCCTGCATACAGTGAACATTTGATTGAGTAGGAATCCAGATCGCAAGATCTTGAAAGTTATATAGATAGGATCTTAATATGTTTGCGAAGACAGTTAGAGCTGAATTTGGGGTGATTTTCATGGTTAAGGCGAGATAATCCAACTAGCGACGAGAGAGAGGTTTTAGATTTTACGGGGCTTCTTTTTCGGTTTTGCTGTGGAATAGCAACGAACGAAAGGTTTGATTCTTAAGTCTGACTCAGAAGATTTAGAATACTAGAATGTTTCATGTCGGACTAATAAGAAATATAAGGCATTATATAATTTCAAAGAAATTTCGCATTCAGAGAGATAAATGGAAACCTAGCAGAATTCGAAATAAATTCAGTTTCACACTATATAAGTAACTCTCTATAAAAAGTACGTTGGAACAAGTAATCGAACCATAAGGTGAAATTACAATTTTTTCAATATTTATATGGGACATTTTCAATTACAAAATTAGTAAGACTTATGAAACGTCCGAAGTATTTATTCATGCAAAGAACCGAATAATTCAGTATTGTGGTAAGTATTCTTTAGAAGCGATTTTGATAATATTAATAGCGAATTGAGCAAAGATACCAACGTTAAGCTTGTAGTACAAACGAACTGTCAAGATATATACAAGTTATAAAATATGCGATTGGTTCCTTCACAGACAACATTGATGTACACTTAAGATACCTATTGGGTCGTGCTAAATTTTAAATTAAAATTTATGAATTAAATCTACGCGCTTTTCGCATGAAATAATATGTGTGTTGATGCAAGATCATTAACTTAGCAGTAGCTCTTTCAGCAGCGTCTATATAATTAAACACATTTAGGAGTAATCTGCATATTGCAAACTAATGATAAATTATGTTTTTTTTCCACGTTTATGTCAGATAGTACGGTACGGGCGTGTGCATTTAAGATGTTCAACGGTGCACGTTCAGGATAGAAGAACTTGTTTCTTTCGATGATATTTCGACTCCATGTCATTCCGAAATAACGTATAGTTTCGGTCATTCTACCTGAATATCTAATGTATTAGTATGGCAGGGATGAATTAACTTCTTTAACGATATAGATAGACCGGAGCACTACAATTGATACCCATGTTCATGTGCAGCTTAATGTTATGCCAGGAGTTTTAGTAAAGTTATCCTTGTGGCGACTTCTGAACATAGTAAATTATAAAGCAGTTCAATATGGCAGCCATTTGTCAAATTAAAACATTGTAATTAAGTCAAATCAGCATGATACTCTTTTTATCATTACGGAATGTTTTAAATACAATTGGACTGACACTACGGTTCACAATTTGAACCTGACGACAACAATCGAACTGTACTATTAAGTTTGAGTCAGTGGAGACGCTGTTCATACAAATGTTGATAGTTTATATTCGTATCAGGCGATACGAAATACTTTGTCTGGAACTCATATTGACAATAGTTAGTTTTTAGCTATAGGTTATAAGGTTTGGAGACGAATGCCAGTTCTTGGCATGTAATTCCGTAAAATCCGTCGCATGCCTTACGCCAAGAGATGCAATTGAAGAAATATGCATATTATATTGGCAAGTTTAAAGCTTTTTAATATTCGATATTAATAATTAGTTATTTGATTAGTTAGACAGAGGCATTCGTAGAAGAAACATTTGAATCTTCAAAGACACTTTGGTTAACAGCGATTCTGAAGAGTATCCAAACAAGCCATGTGAGATATATCGTATGGAACACTTTGGAAGCAGAGAAACCGTAGAACTTATCAGGAGCGAAAAAGTCCATTTTTTACGTGGATCACTCAACCCTAGCGTCATCGTCCCAAGTATTCCAGGCCGTTCTCTAAAGCTGCTCAGCTCAATGGGAATACTGGAAGAGGGAATGCTAGTGTATGCTTTATTGAGAATGAAGGACTCAATAAATAAGTAAGTATTTAGTTAAGTATATTTCTTTTAATAGGCAGTTACCTTTAAAATAAATTGACTTATAAGGAAAGGCATAAGGAAATTCAATTTTGACATTCGCAAGAAACATGAAGAGAAATTTTGTCTTAAGAAGTAGAACATTCCAACGTTATCGGAAATTTTCCTAGTGCACGATTTAACTTAATACAATTTTAAGATAGGTATATAATTCTTATCTTAATGAAACTATTGTCTCCACATGTAAAGCTGTGGAAGAGAAACAGTGAATATGGCGGTAACTTAAAGAAGTTATGAAGTTGATAGTTTTTCAGTATTTCTAAACAATGTGTTATATATTAGATGAGGCTAAGGAGTAATAAAAAAGTTTTAAGTAAATTAAAAAGGTAATTAAGGTGATACTTAGAAAGCACGTAATTCGTTAGATTATGAAAAGAATCGAGGGTTATATATGAAAATTTTAGTTGAAATTCTAATATTTAGTAACAGGAAGTAGTGCATAATTGAAATCACGTTCGGGAATTTGTTAGAACGTTACAGGGTTAGTTTTATATCAAACGACTAGACAAGTTATTTTCGGTTCAAAACACAAGGGATTTTAGAAAATTAAATTGGTAAAGGAAATTTATGTCAACATATCGTCTTTGCTCGACAATTTTAAACTATGCCTCGATTATTATATAGAATTTAACTGTTGGAAACAAATTTTCCAATGATGATAAATTTTAGGTTGACGAGGAGAACTAATTTGATTACAATTAGAAAAGAAGTAATGTAAAAGACTTTTCAAGTGATATGTGTTTACTCTTATTAGCAAAGTAGGATAGTCGAGATATGTAGAATATACGAAATTTTTATCAAGATATGTTTTAGAATACAAAACGAATGTAAGATTGTCATGATCTACTAATTGAATTAGTTTTACCATGAGAACAAATTTACAATAATGAGATGAAGAGGAGTATGGTAAACATGTGTCAAGATTAAAGATTACAATTAGATTTTTTCCAAAATGAGTTCATTGGATGGTATTTTTAGAAAGATAGTATAGATAATAAATAAAATGATTATGTTTAGCCTTAGTTGTCTCAATTTATACCCATGGACCGCTGAGAGAATAGCATAGTATCCGTAACAAATTTATTGGGGGACTTCACGTATTAAATTAGGGTGGGGGAGGAGCCTACAGGGTTGCATATGAGAAAGTATTACACCATCATAATGGATGGAAGAACTTCACGTGTTCCGTAACTTTCCTTTTCACTGTAGACTCGTTTACTCTTCTCACATGGACGATATTATTGTCGAAATGCCGATCTTTTCATGAAGATTATGCTTCATCAATGAGCTTAAGTGAAGAACTTTGGGAATTTTCGTGCGTAAGACAAGTAATTCAAGGTGATCAATTAAAAACTAGAAGTTTGGCCTGTGTCCTTGTAGAGAAACAGGCACGCAATAATTTTTGACACAACATGGGAAGCACAAAGTATGGACTCATACAAAAGACCATCTTAAACTAAAGATGTCAATACTACTATGATTACAAGTTTATCGTATATTGGGCATTATTAGTGACAATTCATGCCATATGTCATTCTGAAGACGAGAAGAAACATCTACGCAATTATCCGTGTGATAGATAAAAAAGTTAGATTTTCAACAAAACAATTATTTCAGCCGGAATGGATTATTTTAAGGATAGCTTACCCATTGAATAAAAACAATATAAGAGCTACGTTTATTGGAGAAGCAGACAAATCTCACAATCCTTGCATCCCGCATTGGTTGTGACCCGATCTCATTGCGAGTTAAATAGGACGGAGTCAAATTCTCATTCTTCTAAGTTTCAAGAATCGAACTCTATTGAGTGTTTCATTATATTCTAGTTCAAACTCTTGCGTTTTTAATTTTCCACGGGGTTAGGATCTTATAGTGTTTTTATTTCAATGCTTTCAAAGTGGAACAAGCCTGTCTACATTTGATTTTGGAGGATTGTTTAAACGAAAATGATTGGTTGGAACATCGCCAACCACTACTTAGCAACACTCCCTATTTCGATATTCTAAATTTCTTATTATGGTGCATCTCAATACACTTACCGTCAATTAGGATGAGGAAATATTTTGTGAAGATGCCATCAGACAAAAAACAGTGTCCTATTCATGATGGTTGAGGAACAAGCAAAGAGCTCCAACAGGAGCGTAACTACACGAGACCAACGAAATTGAATGGAAAGAAGAGAATTATGATGCAGCAACTGAAAGAAAAATAGTAAGCTACAGAAGCTGCTACACATTTAACTAACTCATGGAAGGGTCAGCCAGGAAGGTCCATCACACACTATTATGTGTGCACCTGAGGGAAATTGGCCGATCTTCAACGTGGAAGATAACTTATATATCAATGGACCAAGTGATGTGAATAAGTGAAAAAATATAAGTGATAAGACCTTGAGACAATTGTAGTAACTTTAAAACTAATTAGTGATACTTACTAATGCGAGATACGTTTAAATCACAATGAACTATAAAAAGTCGTTTTGATAGCCCGATACTTGCATTTTAAGTGAATAATTAAAAAAACTGGGTTAAGACTTTTTTGGTAGATAAACATTTGTTCTTTCCTTACTGTAAAAACATGATTGTATAGTATGGTTTATTTGTATTAGATTAGTAATCAGGAATGGATAAATAGACTTAGGAAATGTCTGAACATCCTGGATATCACTCTATTTTTTCCCTTTTTACGTTAGCAGTAGATGAGTATTTACCTCAGTGATACAAGTATTCTGAGGATAGGATTTTGTGGGAGGAGGAATGTAAGAAAGTATTTTTCTAAATTAATAATCTATCAATTATAGGTTATGATTATGCAAACTTATATTATCTTATACAATTTGCAATCAATATTTAAGGAAACGTCCACGGTATGACACATGGATTTTCTGAGCCTACGAATCAGGAAAATTGGTTAGCTGCTTGCGTTAGTATCCGATTTCTCAAACATCAAAGGCTGGGTTATTAAAGTTGGATGTAGAATTTCATTGAAGGGGCGTGAGATTTTCGACCTAATGCGGGGCGGCCCATAAATAGACGATACAGTCCTTAAGGGGATAGTCAGCGTCATAGTACGCAGTGATGCAGTAGTCAGTAAGTTAGTGATACAAATGAGATTAAATGTAAGTAATTTTTTTTATGTTTTAAATATAATATTCAATCTATATTCTTAACATATATTGATTTCGGTTGAAGTCACACCTCTGGCTATGCTGAGTGCTAAAAAGAGCTAACCAAACGCCTAGTGTGAAGTATTTTCAGTTAACGGTAGTCTCATATTAGCAATTTTTATAGATAACGCGCTTTTTCGGTTCTTATTTGTAAATAGAATTTTTTAAACTCATACAAGTTCTGAGCGGTTTGGCTGTTAGCTTACCACTATATTCTGAGTCTAACTAACATGTCGCAAAATTTTAGAAAGAATTTGGTGCTTTTCCTGTTAACAATGCAACTATTAGGAGTCTTGATTCGTAATTAAGCTAGGCTTACGAATTACCTTGTGAAGCTCGTAAGTAAATAGATATATAGTTATCGTTAAACTTTGTTATAGCAAATTTAAAATCTACTCATTCCAGGGCATAACGATAGTCGATGTAAGTGAAACTGTGGTTTTTGAATAGGGATCAGGTATATCAAAAGGTATATGGATTGTGCAATGAAAGACGAAAAGTAGTGTATTCAAGTTTATAGTATCATTCAAGTATACTCTTCTAAAATGAATACACTACCTAGAGCATACTAATTTATTGAAGGTATTCCAGACTTAGGGAACACGCAGTCGGCATATTTTCAAAAATAATAGAGATAGCTTTTGATGATCCATAATGCAATCTTCAGCGGCTGTAAAATGTTCGTGTTCTATAGAGGTATGGCGATAATTGATATAACGATGAAGATGTAATTTTTATTGTGCTACCTTTGTATCAATCAAGCTTCCTTGACGCAGCCACTCATCGCTGTGCAATCAGTAGTTATGCATTTTTCTGTCCAGATGGATAGTGATAATAAACTCTCTCGAAACGTTCGAGTAGTTCCATTTTGTTTACGAGGAGGCGGGTAGAATGAACTCTTTTTATTTTTATAAGTTAATAGATGTTTATTTTTTCAGCGCAAGGTGCGCGATAATTTTGGGCCCATGCGCTGCATACGGTAATACCACATACCATACCTATTCCTAACGTTTTTAAACCTTATACTTACGAAAGAGCTTGTTCGCTAATATTAATCTTATATCATTCTGTAGTACTTTTATGATATACGTATTTTTTAACTTAGCTCTTATTTAAGGAAAATTGTAGCAATTCTACGAGGGCCGGGGGGTAATACCGGCTCGTAAAGGTCGAGGAGCCATCTTGGGGCGGAGGTTCCAGGTTTTAAAGACAATGGATACTATCCACTTTTGGGTGTTTTATGTATGTGTTCATTTTCAATTATAATTAATACTTGATGAATATTATTTTTCCAGGAATTAATAACTGTTAAATTTGTTTTGTTTTTTTATCCGCCACTGATAGGATTATGATTGTAATTCCGTGTTTAGTCTTACTAAAATAATAAGATGCAGTGGGTTATATTAATTTTGGTGCGTAGAATCCAAAACAATTCGTACTTTTTCGATCAGACTTCTCAATCAAAAGTTATAGACTAGAAACCAATTTCGAAAGAAAATTCAAAGGGCTGTAACTTTTGACCCAGTAGCCCAATCTTGGAACTGTTTGAAATTATGGATTCTACAGGCCACATTCTATAAGAAAATGTTTTTTCCCGGTCGATCTGAGACAATTTTTTTTTTTCGAGGCAAAAAAAAGGCAGTGTACAACCTTCCTTTTTTACCAAAAATCGACTGCACCAAAATTTCTCGGGAAAACACTTTTTCTTATTAATTTTGGTGCGTAGAATCCAAATCAATTCGTACTTTTTCGATCAGACTTCTCAATCAAAAGTTATAGACTGGAAACCAATTTCGAAAAAAAATTCAAAGGGCTGTAACTTTTGAACTAGTGGCCCAATCTTGGAACTGTTTGAAATTATGGATTCTACAGGCCACATTCTATAAGAAAATTTTTTTTCCGGGTCGATCTGAGACAATTTTTTTTTTCGGGACTCAAAAAAAGGCAGTGTATAACCTTCCTTTTTTACCAAAAATCGACTGCACCAAAATTTCTCGGGAAAACCCTTTTTCTTATTAATTTTGGTGCGTAGAATCCAAAACAATTCGTACTTTTTCGATCAGACTTCTCAATCAAAAGTTATAGACTAGAAACCAATTTCGAAAGAAAATTAAAAGGGCTGTAACTTTTGAACTAGTAGCCCAATCTTGGAACTGTTTGAAATTATGGATTCTACAGGCCACATTCTATAAGAAAATTTTTTTTCCGGGTCGATCTGAGACCATTTTTTTTTCGGGCCTCAAAAAAAGGCAGTGTATAACCTTCCTTTTTTACCAAAAATCGACTGCACCAAAATTTCTCGGGAAAACACTTTTTCTTATTAATTTAGGTGCGTAGAATCCAAAACAATTCGTACTTTTTCGATTAGACTTCTCAATCAAAAGTTATAGACTAGAAACCAATTTCGAAAAAAAATTCAAAGGGCTGTAACTTTTGAAATAGTAGCCCAATCTTGGAACTGTTTGAAATTATGGATTCTACAGGCCACATTCTATAAGAAAATTTTTTTCCGGGTCGATCTGAGACAATTTTTTTTTCGGGCCTCAAAAAAAGCAGTGTATAACCTTCCTTTTTTACCAAAAATCGACTGCACCAAAATTTCTCGGGAAAACACTTTTTTTTATTAATTTTGGTGCGTAGAATCCAAAACAATTCGTACTTTTTCGATCGGACTTCTCAATCAAAAGTTATGGATTAGAAACCAATTTCGAAAGAAAATTCAAAGGGCTGTAACTTTTGAACTAGTAGCCCAATCTTGGAACTGTTTGAAATTATGGATTCTACAGGCCACATTCTATAAGAAAATTTGTTTCCGGGTCGATCTGAGACAATTTTTTTTTCGGGCCTCAAAAAAAGGCAGTGTAAACCCTTCCTTTTTTACCAAAAATCGACTGCACCAAAATTTCTCGGGAAAACACTTTTTCTTATTAATTTTGGTGCGTAGAATCCAAAACAATTCGTACTTTTTCGTTTAGACTTCTCAATAAAAAGTTATGGACTAGAAACCAACTTCGAAAGAAATTCAAAGGGCTATAACTTTTGAACTAGTAGCCCAATCTTGGAACTGTTTGAAATTATGGATTCTACAGGCCACATTCTATAAGAAAATTCTTTCCGGGTCGATCTGAGACAATTTTTTTTTCGGGGCTCAAAAAAAGGCAGTGTATAACCTTCCTTTTTTACCAAAAATCGACTACACCAAAATTTCTCGGGAAAACACTTTTTCTAATTAATTTGGGTGCGTAGAATCCAAATCAATTCGTACTTTTTCGATCAGACTTCTCAATCAAAAGTTATAGACTAGAAACAAATTTCGAAAGAAAATTCAAAGGGCTGTAACTTTTGAACTAGTAGCCCAATCTTGGAACTGTTTGAAATTATGGATTCTACAGGCGACATTCTATAAGAAATTTTTTTTCCGGATCGATCAGAGACAATTTTTTTTTCGGGGCTCAAAAAAGGCAGTGTATAACCATCCTTTTTTACCAAAAATCGACTGCACCAAAATTTCTCGGGAAAACACTTTTTCTTATTAATTTTGGTGCGTAGAATCCAAAACAATTTGTACTTTTTCGATCAGACTTCTCAATCAAAAGTTATAGACTAGAAACCAATTTCGAAAGAAAATTCAAAGGGCTGTAACTTTTGAACTAGTAGCCCAATCTTGGAACTGTTTGAAATTATGGATTCTACAGGCCACATTCTATAAGAAAATTTTTTTTCCGGGTCGATCTGAGACAATTTTTTTTCGGGGCTCAAAAAAAGGCAGTGTATAACCTTCCTTTTTACCAAAAATCGACTGCACCAAAATTTCTCGGGAAAACACTTTTTCTTATTAATTTTGGTGCGTAGAATCCAAAACAATTCGGACTTCTCAATCAAAAGTTATGGACTAGAAACCAATTTCGAAAGAAAATTCAAAGGGCTGTAACTTTTGAACTAGTGGGGGGGTAGCAAGCGTCAAATCCGGTAATTCTGATTTTTTGTGGGATTGCTTATGTTGTTAACCCAATGTATAATTCAAGTTTTCGACCTCGAGCGGCGAACGCAACATACTCAAATATACTAAAAACCGAGGAATTTTCGTTTTCTTTTCAGGTTTTGACGATTTTAACCCTGAAGGGGTGAAATGAGTTTAGAAATGTCATGTTTCATTGACGTTTGAAGATAAAAAATTATATAGGCTAATAGCAAAATGGTTTGTTGGAGCTTTACGTGTCCCAAAGTAAAATTTGTTTCTGGTGAACTACCGGTTTACAAAACAACGCAGTATCCAAAAAATGATTACATATTAAATGTTTCGTAACGAATGAAAATAGATTTTTGTATATTCATAGTTTCCCAAAACAACAATTTTTGACTCCTTCTTTCGCCAAAAATTAAAAATCTATACCTTATTTCATCCACAAGCTAGTAGTTCAGTTGAACGGCGTACACAAAGGAAAGGTAAAATGACTATTAAAATTAATTACCTAAAATCTAACAGGAGGTGCACGTAACACCGTACCCCAATTCCGAATAGGAACATAAAGCGATTAATCCTAATTAGTTCGCCGGCTTTTGAGGGCCATCGGTGTGTACTTTCGTTGCAAATAGTAATTGAACGTTGCAAAATGTCGAATAATAATTGCAAATTATCGTTCTGAGTTGAATTAAACAGCTGCTTCCTTCCACGCCTTGTTAAAAATGTTTAGTAATAAGTGTTTCTCCCTCTTCTCCGGTTGCTCTTATCATGTCCTGGTGCTTTTCCTTTGTAGAACAGTTTCTAGTGACTTTTGCTGTACCTACTTTTCCAGTTTTTCGCCGAACTGCTCCATGTTATCTGCTTTACCTTCCGTATAATTTCCTTAACATTTCATCGTTGCTGCTTGTATATTTCATAATTTTCCTTCGTCTTGCTTTTTAAGTATTTCTGCCATGCCTGTTTCTTCCTTTTAACTTGTTCTTTTACATTTTCCGACCACCATGCGGTTTGCCTTTTTCTATTTGTCACTCTTCCCACTCCACGTGACTTCTTTGCTGCATTTAACATGTTACTGAAGCTTTTCCTTAGTTCTCCTAGGCATTCGCTATTAACATTCATTTCTTCTGTTTTTTACATAGTCGCTTATATACTTCTTCGCTGTTTCGCTATCTCTTAGCTTGAATGGTTTTATTAGTACAAATTCGATTTTCAGCTCTTTCTTTCCCGTTCTATTTGAATAGTTGTGTTCGTCTTTAATGTTTGCTACTAATAAATGGTGGTCGCTACCTATTTCTGTACCTGTTCGCGCTTTAACATCTACAACTGCACGCTTTCTTCCCTCTTGTACTAATATCCAGTCAATAATTGATTCTTTTCCTCAGTTTGGTGCTGCCCTTGTTATTTTGAGTATGTTTTTGTGCTGGTAGAAAGTTGCCATAATGAAATTATTTTATTGACAGAAATCTATCAGTCTTTGCCCATTGGTATTCTTTACTTTTTCCCCATGTTTCCCTAGCATCCTTCATGTTACCAGTAACTGCCCTTTTTCCATCATTTCTTCTCCTAATCCTTTCCTTTTGTCTCTGTTACGCCTACTATATCTAACCCATAGTTGCTGTATTCGTTACTGAGTTCTATTTGATCCTTTCTGTTTATTCCTCTTACATTCCACGTGGCGAGTTTCCAGTACATTTTCCTTTCTTACTGCTTTGCTTCTTTCGTTTCAGTCCGTTTCCACGCATTTGTCGTTGTCTTTTTTATATTTAAAAAATACTTTAAAAAATAGCAGCAGAAAAAGCTAATAGTGAAGTATTAAGTAGAGATAGCCAGGCCAATGACGAAATCTCCAGGAAAACAAGATTATGTTGTACCACCACAGCCTCCTTCATGAATTGTGCATCCAACTATTCCATATTCCATGTATTGCCCGTGGGAATCAAAGGTGTTCGGGACAAGTTGAAGTTTCGAGATTTCGTCATTGACATGATCACCTTCACAATCCTGATACATCGCGTATGAGCCTTTTCTGCTACTATTTTTTCGAGTATTTTTTTACGGATACGTTTTATAGCACTGGTTTTCCACGTGATACACAAACAGAACATCTGAAGTCACACTGTTTATCGTTTTTGCAACTATGTCATCTCTATTATAGCGGCTGCTTCTTGTATCCCTTTTCTGGGTCCGTTAACTTGGCCCCCCCCACTGAGAGATTTCATAGTCGTATTATTTTGAAATGAATGCGCTCGTTATGCGCTCATATGCGCCACCGATAATAACTCTTGCGCCATTATCGTCTTTTAGAAATCCGAAAAAACATTAAGGGGGGGGGGGAGTGAACGTAGCCCCCCCCCCGTACGTATTTTGTCCCTTGTAAGTAGGTCACCTGATACATTTGGTTATGCGCTCAATTGCGCCACTTGAATTAAAGCTAGCGCCATTACGGTTAAGCCATAAAAAATTTTTAAAAAGGGGGGGGCTAACTTAACGTTTTCAAAAGTTACGTTTTTTAACATGTTTTTTCTACTACATCGTACCTTTCATCATGCGCTAAAATGCGCCGTAAACAAAAAACTTGGCGCCATTATAGTGTTTCAGAAACACTATACAGGGTGTTTTTTTGGGAGCTTTAGTTAAACGATTCTGAGAAAGTAAAATAGGTAGGTTTTTAAAAATTTGTATTTAGGAGTTACTCCGAAGGCCGAATCGATGTAAACTATTTTCAAAATGGACGCACTTCCGGAAATAACTTTTGAAAACGCTAAGTTAGACCCTCCACTTTTTAAAAATTTTTTATGGCTTAACCGTAATGGCGCTAGCTTTAATTCAAGTGGCGCAATTGAGCTCAAAACCAGATGTATCAAGTGGCACAAATACCGGTAGCAAAATGCGTTATGGGGGATTCCGTTCACTTGCCCCCCCCCCACCCACATATATTTAAGGATAACCAAAAAACAATAACGGCGCAAAGATATCTTTTTACGGCGCATTTCAGCGCATACCTGCGAGTACAATTTCGTGTGAAAAGATGTTAAAAAAAAGTAACTTTTAAAAACGTTAAGTTGGCCCCCCCACTTTTTGAAAATTTGTCACGGCTTAACCGTAATGGCGCTAGCTTTGATTCAAGTGGCGCAATTGAGCGCATAACCAAATGTATCAGGTGACCTAGTTACAAGGGACAAAATACGTACTGGGGGGAGGGGGGCTACGTTCACTTGCCCCCCCCCCCTCCAAATGTTTTTTCGGATTTCTAAAAAACGATAATGGTGCAAGAGTTATTATCGGTGGCGCATATGAGCGCATAACGAGCGCATTCATTTCAAAATAATACGACTATGAAATCTCTCAGTGGGGGGGCCAAGTTAACGGATCCCACTTTTCTTCCATTAAATGTGGTACTGTTTACAGCTTGACAAATAATACATCTCTCCACGTTAAATAAACCATTTGGTGTTTCTTGGTGAACAGTTACCAGTCTCATTCGAGTAGCTGATGGATTGTTGTGTTTGGGAATTCATTTTCATAGACCCCAACGCAATGTTGGGGTATTAGTTACGTAAATTAATTATTAGCAATAGATTTAAATGTTTAAATAGGATTTATTATAGAAATTAATGATTATCACTGACCTTATATAACGAGATCAATGATGAGGGGCTCTAACAAACGAATTCGTTCTTCAACTTATTCTCTCCCCTTCACTTAAGCGGCGATGCATGGTTACTGTTCATAATTATTACAGCACGTACGAGGACTTCAAACAACATTAAACGACCAAGCTCTTTTCAATAAGGAATACGGTTAATCTCGACGAAATTATATTGCGTACAAACACAATAATGTAATCTACTGGTGATCGACCAGATTGGATGTAAATTTCAAAGGGGAAGACGACGTCATTATAGACACAGAGAAGCTGCTGTACCTAATGATTGCAAATACCATTCTCTGTGGCAGATGTAAATTGAAAATTTAAACCTTGTGACATTGACCATGCAGGGTTGAGACTTTTTTCGTAATCACTACATATAAAAGAACTTACCATCCGTCTTGCGGCAAGTCGTTTCACTAAACTTTACGACGCTGTAGGAGGCTGCCGTCGAAGAAGAGCGAAATTATACCAAAAGAAACTTTCAACGTCATGAAAGTCGAATAATTTTCATCATAGAAGTGGTAAAGCAATGTCATCTTTCCCAAAGTTATACAAATCAGAAAATTATTATGCAAATTCAGGGTATTCTTTTTTGCGCTTTCAGGATTAAGTCATACAATAGGTAATTATTCCAGTTGTTATTTTACTTTAAAACTTCCTAATATGAATGCAGTCTTACCATAAATCATAAATTCCTTACTTCCGCATATTTATTATTATATTTATTTCATGAATTCATTTTCCATGTTTTTGTTAAGTGGCTTGTTCCGGTATACCTATTCTAATCTAACGCTGATAAAAGGAATCCCCACAACTGCAGAAATCCAGAATCTAAATACAGTCCATTTTATTCTTTTGCGACTTGGGTGAATAACTCCAACAAGAAAAATTGACGCATGCTGTAAGGGATGCTTTTCCCACATCGAATATCACCGAAATTCTTGATCAGTTAGTTAAATCTAAATTAAACTGAGGTAATAATAATTGCATTTCGGGGATTAAGAGACAATGTTCAGGATATAGTAACACCACAATATTGTAATAAGCTTCAGGGTATAAATTCGAGTATAAAGAAGACGGTATATTCACCTAAACTATTCAAAGTGACGAATAAATCTCGCTTTTCAACAGCTTACGAAAATATGAACGGTTCGAAAAGTCTCTACCTCTAGCGAGCACGTACAAACTCAATAAAGTCGACGCTGAAAAAGAATCTTTGGAGTCCAAAGCTTTAGATGTTTTCCACATGGTAAACAAGACGAAAACACGGTACTGCTGAATCATTATTCAAAGGCGTCGAAAACTGCATGAATGCAGATTAGCGTATTGCGGCGCCGAAAATGAACCAATCATAACCAATTAGTTTCTTTATTCACAGTGAAAATATAGGTAATGAAAATTACGGGTCAAATCGTTTATGCCAAATTTCAACATCTCTATGACGACCGCGTTACAGCCCCCTCGCCCCTGGTTCCGACATTTGTCACAAAGAGGAATCGAGTGGTCTCCCCCTCGTCGCCTTATTCCGATTTCTGGAGTCTCGTTCTCAGCACCCCCGAAGAAAGTTAGTGCGCAAAAGATTTTCATGAGCGATTTCGTAGGATACCGAAGACACGAGTCGTATGATGGTATAGGGAAGGAACTTCGGAGGTGACGACCGCTCACTTACATTTTCGCGAGGTTATTTTGGCTGAACAATTGAAAGCTCAAAGAAAAGGAGATCTCTCATATGAGCAAGGGTAGCAAAAGGGAGGTAACATTTCTCAAAGCATTATATGGGCTAACCGACAGCACTTAAGCAATTTTTTCATGATAAAATTTTCTTGTTGCAATTTCCATGGTAATAAAAACAAAGAAAAGTATCAATTTATTTGCAGAAACGCTTCCGCTGCAAAATGTCACCCAACAGTGGGTCCTTACAGTAGGGACCGCTGCAAGGCTAAGGGTGAGAACACTTTGCTGATACAACTTTTCCTACAATAATAAAGCGCGACAAAGTGTAAATTGGACCTCCCGTTGGATCCTTTTTCTTTTACGATTTCCCAGAGAGCTGTTGTCAACTAAATGGAATTCTTTTGAATTTTCAGTTTAATATCGTTGTTTGATTTAACGTTTCCTTCTCCTTTTACTGCCGCAGATAATTTCTAAACGCTTAAATTTACATATACCGGTTGATCTCTTTCCGACAGGAAAATCTTCTTGGGCTTCCGATGGTTTTCACTTTCGGAAAACTCGCGGGAAATTGACAATTCAGAACGATGCTCGGAAAAACAATGAACTTCCGCGATTTTAAAATCGTAACGAAATTTCTTGCGACCACTTAACGGGGGATGCCCTTGGAACTTTTAGACCGAATAGCCCCAAAAACTTCCCCAAAACCCCCTGACTCACGCCGAATTTGCATTTGTAACTAAATAGCCCTAATTAAAGTGCGAGAATATGCAGACATTTATTTAGTCTCCGAGGGAATACACGGTTTCAAGAATTCTATTCCACTAGTTATTTAATTTATGGGAAAACATGATCTTCTATTTTTTACAACCTGTAAATTTCCTATAACTAATGCTACTGCGCCCTAACTCTTAACATCCCAACAGTTTTAACTTCACAACGAAATTTCGAGAAAAGAATATTAAATGCAAATTTAGAGCTACCGTTACAGTCGAATCCTAGTAAGTGATTAAAATTAAAAGTTCTCATCATAATGAAAAATTTATAATTCCCAACAACCCTTAAAGTTTTCCCCAATTACGACAGATCATTTATATAGAAAAGACAAATACGAAAGCCTCAAAGTTCACAACGAATATTCGGAGACATTGTAAATTGTTAACCTACGAATAAAATTAAATTTCACATTAGAACAACGTATGACGAATTTACACATCTTACATGTATCCTTCCGTTCGTAAACAGGATCATTCTTAAATTTATTAATAAATAGCTAAATTATAATTACACTTAATCAAACACAGCAGCTCTCATTGATCATCTCCAATTTTGCCAGTTGCAAAGTAAATTGACGTATCCGGAAAACGAAAGTTGGCTGACAGTGATGCGAACGGTGGCAAAAGTTACAAAAGAAAGGACTGGAAGAAACTAAAAATGGATTTCTGAAAATATTAATTAACGGAACGGCGCTTATTGCCAAATTAATGACACAACGAAACAAATAAGTAACATAATTAGGTTCAAAACTAAATAAAATGCAATCAATAACAACCGATGAATTGCTCCTGAAATTAAGTAGCGGAAGGTGTAATGGGAAAAGTGCACACTTCTTTATTAACTCCCACTAATTATCCATCTCATTACATAACAAATCGCAGGTCTTTGTTCACTGTATTGACTTTATTCTTTCAATAAAATTGTTTGCTCTTGATCTATCTCGGACTCAAAATAAATAAAAATTTATTTTCTCCAAAGAAACGTTTTTCACTTCACTAAGATAAATTGAAATTCTTGACGCGAATGGAAATCCGTCAGTAATCAGTGTGCCCTGTGGAAATTTATTTCGTATGCGCTTTACATTAGAAATTACAATGCCTCACTTTAAAATTACATTGTGCACTCCCCATTCACTAAAGTATATAAAATTCTCTTTACTGAAAGTGATCAGGTTATGGATTCATTTTAAAAAACAAATACACAATAAACGAATTTGACACATTTCACTTTTTGATTGTTATATCTCTTGAAAATCCCTGCGGTTATTTTATATAAATGTGTCAAAATTGCGTTTACATCCATCCAAAAATCATTCTTTCTTTTTATTACTCTTGACTGTTGTTTATTTGTGATTTCTTGTTATGTTTTTGCCAACATTGACTTAAAACCCTGTAAACTTGAAAGACTTGACGGCCCCAATCAAATTCCGTAAATTTCAATGAAATCACTAATCAAATTTTGAATAAAACGGAAATAACCGTTGGATAAAAAGAAATTAAAAAATGTTTCAAAACCCACTCGTGGGTGTTGCCGCGTAGCACAACTGTAAGTGATGAGTAACGGGTGGTAACGGGCAAAGATCTTCTTCCTATTTACCAAAAACCACTTCCTCTAACAAATTCAACAGCGTCATTAACCCGACGACACTCAAAATTCCTCTTCGTCGCCAAAGCACCTGCACACTTATCTCGTACGTGACTTTGTTTGTCAAAAATCTAATTCATTCTTGTCCGATAAAAACTTTTTATCAACAATTGACCAGATAAGACTTTAACGTAACCGATTAAATTTACAATAAAAAACTAACATTAAAATGACAATTTAACCAATTTCAACAATTTTGTGCCTATTTGAAAAAAAAATTCCCCCGATCTTATGAACTAACTTGAATTATATTACATACAGGCTGTCGGCCATACTGGTATTTCCGATGTTCAGACCGAAATTACGTTAACAACACGTATTTTTACACTACGAGATTGGCACGCTCACATATTCGGCATTGTTTCAACGTAAAGAAACGGCACCCCCATGTAGTTTAGTCTATCGTAATTTATCCGTTTATAAAATTCCGAAAATAATTATTTAATTAAAGTTTTACAAGAATTGGACGATCAGAGGATTGACTTCTGCGAATTAATATCCCAAGGTCCTTAGTTCTTCAAAACACTTACTTTAGCAGCAAAGTTGGTAAGGGAAGCGCGCTATGCAGTTTAAATCTTTCGAATTTTATATACCAATAAACAAAATTACATACATATTTAGTTGAAAATTGTGAAAGAGCGACACAGGGAGGCAAATTAACCACACTGTACAGTAACCGAATCAATACAAAGTTATATTCTCGCAAAATGAACGTTATTTTTACGTGGAATCTATGTGTTTGGACCTGTAGTTCAAGGAATTTTTATCACCCCATCAACACATCCATTACCAACCAAACGTACCTTAACATTAGAAAGGCTGACGCGGTTTTGTAAATTGAAAAAAAGATCTGCACATTCCCTTTTTGCGTGCCATTGTACATTTATACAACTGTACTCCCCATTATTTGTACGAATCCTGGTATGAGGGGACCCAATTTTAATCCTACACTCCTATTGGATCGATGCAATTCTAGGAGAAAAATTGTTTAGGATGTATTGTAAAACATTTGTTTATTGAATTGTTATGAACCGCTGTCAATCAGGTTTCTTAAGGACTTTATTTCAATTAGCGTTAAAGGAAGCAACCCCTACGGCAGAGCTGGCCAAACCGTCGATCGCGATCTACCGGTCGATCTTAAAAATCTTAAAACGAGTGCGTCCAAGCGACCAAAACCCTACCATTTTGATAAAGAGTAGGAAGAAGACTTTTTTTACAACCCACACGTTAGCAAGTACCTATTGCATTGGGGTAAAAAGTGACCCCCCCCCTTTTTGACGGAAACGCACGTTTTGGGGCACCAGGAATCCGAATCAAACAAAATCTCAATAATGTTGGTCTGTCTGTGTCGGTCCGTCTGTACTCTCATTTCCGGCTAAACGGCTGAACCGATTGGGACCAAATTTGGTACACTTATTCTTAGATATAAAAGGGCAGAACCGCGAATACGCAGGTGTGCGGGTGGTATAGCAAATTTTTTACAATGTTTAAGGATACATTGGTGTGCTTCTTCTTCTTCTTCCTTGTTTGATTCGCATTTCTGGTGCTTCAAAGCGAGTATTTCCATCAAAACAGTGGGGAAGGGGGCATTTTTAACCCCAATGCTATATCCCTTTACTAATGTGCGGGTGGTAAAAAGGTAGGTAATCTGAAGAGACATTTTTTGAGTGTACATAAAAAATATGCAACTTTCCATCACAATCAGAAATAAGTGCCCACCAACATCAGAAATACGACCGACTAAAGTAAAATGAAAACTCAATTACACATCATCCTAACAACAAAAACCTTCTTTCATAGTAGAAGTAGCTGGTAGATCGCGAAGGATCTTACTTGTGCAGAGTAGATCAAACGATACAAAGGTTTGGGCACCTCTGCCCTACGGTATACGGCCATTTTTAAATGTTCTACTAAGCAACGAAGTTTTTATTTCATACATCTATCAGACGTAATGGTAATTCAACAGACAGATCTGAACGACTTATCATGCGCAAAATATATCATTACGGTAAAATCTGAGATGGAAAACGATAACTTAATGTAGGTATATCATTAACAAAGCAATTTCGCGCTGGTTGTAATATAAATATGCTTTCCCATCTGCAAAACAAATTAAAATGAGCTATTTACTTAGAAAGAGTACATATCCGTGTTAACAAGCACTACAAAAAAATAGCATCAAGTACGGCGTTTTAATTTATCGTTGACAAAGCATCGCGCTTTTACTCGCGCTCCTGCCATAAGATTGATATCTTTTAAAAACTTTCTTTTTAATTAATGTTTTACAGAGATCGCCCTTATTTTTCGAATTAATCTACGTCGCCATCAGAGTTATAAATTTTTATTTATATTTCACACCGCTCCTGCTATTAATATTACAGGGAAACTCGTCACATAAATTGTTCGCGCCGGTTTGAAATATTGGCGAACTCGCACAATACTCGTGCTTTGGGTAAATGATTCGTTTGTTGCGTTTTTCTCGCTTTTTTCAGTTCACTTATTTCTGCATGATGAATGCGTCCCCGTTTCTGAACAACTCATTCGACGGAAATGTAAAATACGCCTAGATATATTACAGTCTGTTTTACAAAAATGGCCCGAGACTGTAGCGACTTCATTTGTATTTTTATTTTATAAAACAACGTTAAATTAGACGGTACAATTTGGCGAACAGAAAAATTAATGGGATCATTTGTTTCACGTGACGCAAAAGTTTTCTTAATTGGGTAGGTAGCAGAGCTGGGCAGAATACTTTCAAAAAGTATTTGAATACTAAATAGTAAATACTTTACACAAATCAAAGGTATTTGAATACTAAATACTTTTACGTCCAGCACAAGCGAATACTAGCTACAGATACATTGAAAAGAATTCAAATACTTTAAAAAATAAGTATTCAAATATTTTAGAATGTATTCGAATAATTTCTAAATTGTTCTCAAATATTTGAATAACTTAAAAAGTACTGCCTTTATTTGAGGCCAGAAAAATAAATTGTCTGAGATCGACCGGGAAAAAAAATTTTCTTATAGAATGTGGCCTGTAGAATTCATAATTTCAAACAGTTCCAAGATTTGGCTACTAGTTCAAAAGTTACAGCCCTTTGAATTTTCTTTCGAAATTGGTTTCTGGTCCATAACTTTTTATTGAGAATTCTAATCGAAAAAGTACGAATTGTTTTGGATTCTACGCACCAAAATTAATAAGAAAAAGTGTTTTCCCGAGAAATTTTGGTGTAGTCGATTTTTGGTAAAAAAAGGAAGGTTATACACTGCCTTTTTTTGAGGCCCGAAAAAAAATTGTCTCAGATCGACACGAAAAAGAAATTTTCTTATAGAATGTGGCCTGTAGAATCCATAATTTCAAACAGTTCCAAGATTGGGCTACTAGTTCAAAAGTTACAGCCCTTTGAATTTTCTTTCGAAATTGGTTTCTGGTCCATAACTTTTGATTGAGAAGTCTGATCGAAAAAGTACGAATTGTTTTGGATTCTACGCACCAAAATTAATAAGAAAAAGTGTTTTCCCGAGAAATTTTGGTGTAGTCGAGTTTTGGTAAAAAAGGAAGGTTATACACTGCCTTTTTTTGAGGCCCGAAAAAAAATTTGTCTCAGATCGACCCGGAAAAAAAATTTCTTATAGAATGTGGCCTGTAGAATCCATAATTTCAAACAGTTCCAAGATTGGGCTACTAGTTCAAAAGTTACAGTCCTTTGAATTTTCTTTCGAAATTTGTTTCTAGTCCAGCTCCGTATAAAAAATATAAATTTCAAGAGGGGTAGAAATTAATGGAACGCGTTGTCGATTATACATCTTTTGTATTCTACATGCCAAAATGTATCTTTCTCCTAGATCTGCGACAATGTTTCCTTGTTCAACGTTATATGCAAAGTAATGTACAAATCGATTTATTCGTCCAATCTTCGCTTCTAATTGTAATTATAATCGTGGTAGATTATACATGCTAAAAGCTGGGTTTTTCCGATACTATTTTGTTGCTCACTTTTGCGTGCATAATTCCAAAAAAATGATTACAGCTTTTATCCACAAAAAAAAGCAATTTCATTACGATATATAACCGTACGTATATTTTCGAACAAGTTCAATCTTTTATCCACCTGGATCAATATGGACAGTTGTTTTGAAAGCAGAAAGCAATATGAAATGCTACAAACAGCATTTTTAGGTCAAATGTTAATTTAAAAAACGTTCCTAATACTATTTTTTTGTTTCAATAAAGGTTTTTGATGCTGTGTGGGTTGGAGTATCAACTGCTTATTACAATAATTTAATAAACATAGGGAATTTGTTCTAGTTTTATCATTCTTTGGAAATATTTCATTTACGCAACTTAAAAGGCCAAATAAACGTCCAATTTGATCGCTCGACATCTTGACATGACAAAGTAATATCAGCATCTTTTGCCCTAACGGTATTTTAATAAATTGATTTCATCAAAACGTAATAATTATTTTCTGGATTAAAATTTGAATACAGGAAGTTTTACCTTTGAACCGAGACGTTACAGGGATAAAGGGGGATTTCCGACGAGCTCATTAATTTAAACTGCTTAAAAGTGTTTTATGGTTTTTCTAAAGTGGATTAGCAACCCTTTACGTATTTACTGACTTCTTTCCTGCGGGTTCGCCGCGCGAATATATTGTGGAGATTTTCAACTTTTCACTTTTAATTTAGACTCGGAGGCTTCACCATAAGTAAAGTAATTCCAAAGCTGACGTGGACTTTGTGATTTATTAGTTAACTTTTTCGGGCTAACTTTACGTGGAAATTGTGGGGGTTTGGCTCATTGAATTTTATATGCCGATAGGGTTCAGAATAGACGATTCTTTTTACACCCACCATCAGTATCTCAGCGCAGAATGCTTGATATGCGACTACTCGCCCCCGAGATAGATAATTCACCCTTCGTTTGGGTTTTCGAGCCTACCGTTGATTGTCGAGATCAGTCCAAGTATTGAGTGTCGTAACTCGTTTGGTTACAGTTTTTTCCACCTTCGTGACCGTCTCTTCAAGGTAAAAATGTTAGTTTACACACAACAAGTCAGTACACATACACCCATCAAACAATTCGATAATTTCCACATGTATAAAAGACTGCTCAAAAATATAAATCCAAGTTGGGGCGAAGACCATGTAATCGAAATATAAACACAAAATTATCAAACATTACACCAAAAATGAACGCGATTAACGATACCAAACACATACTCGTAAATCGTGCATTGGGGTTAAATAAAGTCAATTTCAAAATCAAAGATTGAAACTCAAAAAACATCCTGCATACAAAACACAAATACATTCTAAGATTACTGCCTGCATTAAATAACAGAAAAATATTTGAGTATTTTATTGTTTTTCTCGGAAACACAAAACAGCACTAATAATCGTGTGTTTGGGGCCAACTTTACACAATATTATAGTTTTTGTCCTTTTCCTTAGAAAGATGAGATGCTGGAATCGCAATTTTCGAGCACAAAACAGCACTAACGTAGCACTAGTAATCACATGCGGTTTCATCTAATTAAAAATATATGGGCGAGGCTATAATTTCACACTTGACTTTTTTAGGAACAGGGAAAGAATTTGAGAAACTATTTGTATGGAATTTAACAGCAGTAACATAGCACTAACGCCGTGGGTGTTCATTATTTCCAGGGGGTAAACACCAGGGGAAGTAATTGTGCAGAATGGAGGAAGTTATGAGAAAGTACATGGAAGTACAGGGAAGTACGGGGAAGTTCGGGGAAGTACTGGAAGTCCAGGGAAGTACGGGGAAGTTCGGGGAAGTACGGGGAAGTAACGAGGAAGTACTCATTTGTTCATATGATGCGTAATGTGACAGAAGGTGACCGGAGAGGTAAAATCTGGTAAACACTTAAAAAGTAATAAAGTAGTTATTTCTGAGTGCATAAATCCCGCCTCGCTCCAAAAAAGTCAACACCTATGATTGTGATTATCTATATAGATACCTAAAATCAAAACCTGTTGTTTCACTACTAGCGTCTGATAACATAATGATTAACCTTTTTTCCACTTGTAAAGCAGGCTTTCTCGCCAGTTGTTCAAAGTAGTTAATAATGTGATCATTATTAACCAGTAGTCAATAATGAGAACTGTCACGCTGTCAATTTTAGAAATCACAACCTGAAATTTCGCTCAACAAACGTTCAGATAAGTTCTCTAAAATGAATAATTGCCACCATCCGCCATTTCAAGAGAAATTACATACAATTATCACATTTCGAAAAAATTCGAACGAAACTACTCTTTGAAAATATCTGAATAGCAGAAGAAAATACGGCCTCCTTGACTGTTACTTCCACCCACGTAATTGACATATTAAATTAATAAACCAAAAATTCTGTTCAACCGTTCACTTTTTTAACAATATGGATCTGTTAATTTAGAGGACTTCAAGTACTATGCGATCAAAAATGAGTTGCTGTCGAGTCGCCTTTGGAATTTTTGTTTACATGGTAAATCGTACTTAACTTGAATTTCCAAAGGCGATTCGATAGTAACTCATTTTTGATCGCCCGTTACTAGTAGTGGAAGAAGTAGTATACAGGATGTCTTAAATTGAGTAGATAACTTACATGGCCATCTTTGTTATTATTATACTTACAGATTTGGTTAAATTGGAACAGTTGTATAGTTTTTGATGCTAATGGATATTCCGATTCCGATGCGAGATTTTGAAAAAATAAATGGTTTCGTAGGTAATTGATAAAAAATGAAAAATCGCCATTTTTAAAAAATTCAAATATTTTAGTAACAAACAGAGCTATCAAAAGTTTCAAATAAAAGTTGCAAGATTCGATGGGATAAATTCAATGAGTAGAAAAAAAATGCCGGATTTCCAGATATTGACATCAACTTCCTTATTTTAAATGGACGCCATATTTGACTTTTACGTCACTCGATAGAGACAAAAATACAAAACCAGCTAGCGAGACAACTAACGAACGAATTTGGTTTCAATCACAATCGGCCATGGAATTATTGGCATAAGAAATACATTGTAAACTTCGAGGCAAAAATGCAAGGTTGATTCCCAAATGAAATACTAAGTGTTTAGTATCACTGTTTTTGTAATTTTTTCTATGGAGTGACTTAAAAATCCAATATGGCGTCCATTCAAAACAAGGAAGTTGATGTCAATATCTCGAAAACCGCCATTTTGAAAAAAAAATTCTACTGAATATCCGTTGAATTTATCCGATCGAATCTTGCAACTTTTATTTGAAACGATTTTCACATTTTTCCAATTATCTACTACGAAACGAATTATTTTTTTCAAAATATCGCATCGGAATATGTATCAACATCAAAGACTACACGTAAACTTTGCCAATTTAACCGAATGTGTAAGTATAATAATAACAAAGATAGCCATGTTATCCATGTCCATGAACTTGGCACGCCTACTACAACAGACCATGGTTTTGCCTACTCATATCGTTAGTGTTCCGTTAGTGCACGTTAGTGCCGCTGAAGAAATCGTTAGTGCACAAAAGGAAACTTACTATATTTAAAAAATATTTCTGGGCCTGCTAACTTCATGCCAGCAGACCCATTTGAGAAAATCGATTCAATCTGTACACTAGTTAAACTAGCAGCGTTAGTGCTCGTTAGTGCCGCCAATATAAACGTTAGTGCTCAAAGTGGAACAGCTCAAAACGTTGTAAAAAGGGGTCTGCTAACTTCATACAGCAGACCCACATTTGTCAAATTGGCTCTGTCCTATTGCGAATTGAAGCGGCTCGTTAGTGCTCGTTAGTGCTTCACATGCGAACGTTAGTGCTGCAAGGGATCTGCGTCAAACAGGTACCAAACCACCTCACAATTAAACTTGACTTATTGGGACCTGCCAACTTTACGCCAGTAGACCAACGAACGAAATCCGTTTGATTTTCTACTTTAATCGATCGGTAAGTATTAGTGCTCGTTAGTGACGCCAATATAAATATTACAAAATGCAAAATATGAAAATAGGAATAGAAACCAGAGCGAATAAACACATCACTAATTTAATCGTTATATAGTTTTTCACAAAGCAAACTCATATTTTTACATCTTGAGCTGTTGCGCTTTGAGCACTAACGCTTTTTTTTGCGACACTAACGATCACTAACACTGATTGATCGATTAAAGTAGAAAACTAAACGGATTTCGTTTGTTGGTATACCGGCGTGAAGTTGGCAGGTCCCAATAAGCCACGTTTAATTTTGAGGTGGTTTGGTACCTTTTTGGTGGGGATCCCTTGCAGCACTAACGTTCGCATGTGAAGCACTAATGAGCACTAACGAGCTGCTTCAAATTCGCATTAGGACAGGGCCAATTTGACAAATGTGGGTCTGCTGCATGAAGTTAGCAGACCCCTTTTTACAACGTTTTGAGCTGCTACACTTTGAGCACTAACGTTTATATTGGCGGCACTAACGAGCACTAACGCTGCTAGTTTAACTAGTGTAAAGATTGCATCGATTTTCTCAAATGGGTCCGCTGGCATGAAGTTAGCAGGCCCACAAATATTTTTTAAAAATAGTAAGTTTCCTTTTGTGCACTAACGATTTCTTCAGCGGCACTAACGTGCACTAACGGAACACTAACGATATGAGTAAGCAGAACCAGGGTCTGCTGTAGTAGGCCTGGCAAGTTCATGGACATATGTTATCCTACTCAATTTAAGACACCACGATAGAGAAGTCTATTACGCACCTTACATCCCTCGGCGCAAGCGCCTCAGGGTGTAATCTTCGTGCTTAGGCAATAATACTAAACTTCTCTACCTTGGTATATAATGTACTGTTACATAATCACATAAAATATCAATAATATCAACCCCTAACCTAATAATGATTTAAACAGAAATTTTGAAAAATCTTGAATAGCTTGAAAACCTTTGAGGCTGGGTATAGGGAAATGTGGTATCAAACGACGTAGATCTTCATGTAGATGACGGAAATAAAATATAGGGTGTTCTATTTAAAAGCTATCCACATCCGTTAAAACTGGAAGTGACACAATGATGATAATATTTTCTTTCGATAGATCATGGAAAACTATGTTATTATAGTATGCACATTTTCAGATTTCAATTATTAATGGGAGTCTGAATACTTTTAGGTAACGGTTTGCGTGATTACCGATAAATTAGTATTGTTAAGTATCCATCTATAATGTACCAGAGCTTAAGGTGGGTGAGTAAAACCACAATGCCAAAAAAACCAAAACTGATTTTATTGCCGGCTGTGAACAAGAAAACTAAAATAACATTGCATAAACAAAAAAATCTCTCTACAAACCTAACAGCCCCTTACCTAAAACCAGGCAGCGTGTTACCAAAATTAACAATTTGTCCCAGCCGCAACCACAGGATTTAAGTAGTCTTAACCGCGACGCAACAACAAATCAAAATGAGCTCTCTAATAACCAAACCAAACACGCATGTCACCTGAACATCAAACCTTATCAACATTAGTCACGGGCGTAATTTTAAAGCTTTCCAGTGGCGTTCATTCTCAAACGAATAACTAAAATAACTATTAATTCTAACGTACAAATTAATATCCTGTACAACACTACAAAAAATTATTGTTCCGTACCTACATATGTTTTCATTATAAAATTTTGGCAATAAATGCTGGCAGGACAATTATTTATGTCTTAATTTCTTTCATATTAAAAATTCTTTCAAACCTCATGTAAATACAAAGGTAAATATTAAATAGGTAAGTGTGAAAATAAATAATGATTAACACTTATCTAATTTTTCATTTCATGTATAGTATGCATTTCACATCCATTCGCATTTCGCATATAATGCATTTTCGTGGACACGTTATAAGCGTTACTACGTATAACACTCAAGAAGCAAATCTAAAGTCTATATCAATGTCTACTTACAGTAGAATTTCGGGAAAGTACAAGGGAAGTTTGGGGGAAGTACGGGGAAGTACAGGGAAGTTAAGAGGAAGTACTGGAGGACTTCCCCCGAAGGGGAAGTATTGTTCAAATGTTGGGTCTGGTGATTACCCCCTGATTATTTCGATAAGTAAAAGTGAAGTTGGCCCCGCCCCGGTTCTTTTAATTTTCTTTATGTTTTGTTCCAGCACTAAAGATAGGCTTCGAGCACGAAAGAGCAACTAACGACACATTTTTGTCAAATTATTTCATTTGAGCGGGGCCAAGTTCACATGGGTGCCTTGTCGCCTTCCCTTTCTTCGTAAAATAAAATGGATTTGTACTTTCAGTATTATTCCAAATGTATGGAGAACACACAGCTTCAAATGATGAGATAAGCAAAATCACAGAGATTCTGAAACCAGCTTTAGCAAGCGACATTAGAGTTTAAATGAGGAGCACAAGTGATTATCCCTCGATCTTGCCTTTTGGAAACTGTTTCTTTTTGTAGAGATTTTCTTATACTTTCATTATCAAGCCTACAGTTTTGTTCCATTGCCTTTTGTACTTAGGTAATAAAAGTTGGAAAGGATTACTTCAGATGTAAAACAAGCAATAAGCATACAAAAAAACTACAACATTACCTATTATAAAGGAAATACACAAACATCTATCTAGAAAAAGTTTCCTTTGAACATTATCGCTACCTTCCTTTCCATTTCAAATGCGTTACTGGTTTCGTCGTACTGGGCGTATAGCAAATACATTTTCTGTTTGCATCGCAATAACCATTACAGCTTCCAACAGCGAAACAGCATTTCAGCATACAACATTGAACTTTTTCGCACTCGTGCCAACATGCTAAAAAATCCAGCTATCACAAACCCATATTTTGCAGTTTATCTCACCGTGCACAACACCTAAAGCGAATGCAATAGCGAATAAAATCCCGGCAACATTAATTAACTTCATAATTTCATTACAGGAAAACGAGGGTATCTGATGAAACTTTGCAACAGTTATAGCTTTAAAACGACCTCAGCATGGCCATGTGTAAACAATGCCGACGGTGACGGTGTAAATTTTTTACTTTTCCGCGATTATATTTTACATCTAAATTTTCGCCATTAAAAATTACGCAATTATAATATAATTTAATGTTGAGCCCGAAACCCAACGAGCATGTAATTATTATATAAACGTGCGATGAACTTGGCGTGATCGACAGCTCGTTATTAATACACAACTACCCAAAACCTTCGTAATGGATGGCTAAAAATGATTCCGTTTAATGAATGGTAAAAAGCGCTTCATGAATTATGATCTGCTCCCGACAGCTCGCTCCAGATTTTATGGCGGATCGACTCGGTTGTTAAACAATGCCAGAATTGGAAAAATGGGAATTTGGATTCTAATATAGGCAAAATACAATAAAATGAATAATAAGCGTTGGACTTTTAGATGAGCTTCTCGGAATGCTTTTGTATGGCAGTAAAAGGGATGGCTTCGGTTTTGCAATAAAAACAAGGCGCGCTGCATTTCTAAAATTGTTGGCGAAATGTTTTGCTCGAAAATTTATAGAGGTATGCACTTCCGGCGCAAAGGTGACCGAGAGCGAAGATCCAAATGCGCAAAGTGTAGAAACAAAGGAAGTTTTCATTTACATAGGGCTAATTGTTTCGAATTTAAAACAATAAAGTCAGTTACGTTTACGTTACGTGCTTACATTTTGTAATTGCCCTCATCGTTGGGGCGGTTAATTACAAAGATGGCTTTCCCGTTCCTTTGATATGGAAATTTTTTTACGCAAAACGAAGGATTTCATCATTTCTTTCTCAAAGGTGTATATGAAATTTCGCCACCTTATATTATAATTCTAAAATTTGTTCCTTGACTCTCTAATAAATTTGGTTGCTACTCAGAGAGGATTTGATACCGCAAAGCAATAGACATTCAGTGTGTAACAATTAAGCATCGTGAATTACGGTGGCGTTTTTCGGCACAATAAAAAAGAACGTTGTTAAATAATTAAGACCTACCTTTTCGTCGAATATACAACTAGATATAGTAGTTCTTTACCACCCTACGCAATAAACATGGTCAAAAATCAACAAAACGCCGTAATTTCGTTCAGAGCCTTTGTGAATAAAAGATTATCGATAGTGAATTAGTAAAGGTGATTAATGTATGATAATGATAATGTTTATTCAATAATGAAAGATACAAAGTCTTTTTTATCACGTCAATACAAACAAAGGCTAACCAAGACAGTTTTAGATCTAACTTTTCAAATTCTTGGACAGAACAAAAAGATCAATGGCGTTCTCTAGTGACATCTATTTCTAACATCGACGGATGGATCAAAGTTCCACTACTTGCTTCAGTTCGTGAAACGTGATAAAAGTACGCTCTTCGAAATCGACGATTTTTGAAACGCTTTGATTTACAATAGAAGGAGGAATGGTAAATTAACTAGAGTGCATAAAAAAAGACGAAAATAAAAACTCAACGAACATGAATGAGGTCTTGCAGGCAATTAGACACACTAGAGAAAGGCTAAAGGGAAAACCAGAAGAATAAAATAAGGAATTACAACGAATAAATCGAAACAAAAAGAGAACAATAAAAACAAATGACTTTGAGTAGGCGCAGGCAAAAAATAATAAGCTCCGTTTAAATGTTGTGTCCCACCACTTCTAGATACTATAAAATGACAACTGTCGCCAGGAAAGATTGCCGGTCAAAGCACACCTTGTGTCAATTTACAATCTATAGCGGAAAAAAAATCCAATGAAAAAAAAACTACGGAAAAAAAATCCAGGAAAAAACAGCCACGGAAAAAAAATCCTACGGAACAAAAATTCACCGGAAGTATAATCCATAGAATAATAATCCATGGAAACATAATCCATGGAAACATAATCCATGGAAAAATAATCCATGGAAAATTAATCTATGGAAAAAGTACAGGATTTACCATCCAAGGAAAAAACGGAAAAACATCTACGGAAAAATCTGTATGAGAAAAAGGGAAGTACCTAAACCTGTGATAGCGTTACGTAAAAAAAAACACAATAAATGCAAAATATAATAAGTTTTAATAACAACTAGGGCCAGGGCGTACTGTTGACAATACAAAATATGTATAAAGAAATGAAGTATAATAGTTTCAATGAACTATGTAAATCGAATAGTATGACCTACGGCTAAAATGAAATCTTCCATAGTTCGGGCCCCGTCTCTGTATTCTACGCAAAGGGTGTTTAGTCGTCTCTGCAAGTTTTCAGTTGTGGTGCATTTTAGTATATTAGTATTAATTTAGTCAGTTTAGTGTAATGTGTAATAATTGAACTATACAGGGTGATTCAAATTCAAAGGCCACCATGGGGATCTCGGGAACTGTAAGAGATAGGTAGAGGTAGTTTACATTTGACAAAGTTACCCTTGATGGTAACATCATCTATTTTTAATAAGAAATAACGTTAATTCGTAAAAACGCAAGAAACTACTTACGTACGTTACTTAAGACAAAGGCAAAAAAGATATTTTACAAGCATTTGAAGAATGCAAGTAAGAGGATGAAGAAAAGAATGCATTAACCCATCGTTAAGTAACAATCCTGATAATTACCTACAATATAATTTAGAAAATTAAGCCAGAAAAGAACACTGTTTCTTTAATTTAATATACATTCTTTTTTCCTGACTGTTTTTTCCTGGAATTTGTTTCCGCTGACTTTTTTTACCTGGCTTATTTTTCCGCTGTTTTTTTTTTCCGTGCCTCTTTTTTCCTGGATTTTTTTTCCGTAGTTTTTTTTTCATTGGATTTTTTTTCCTAGATTCATGTTTTTTTTAAGATGCGAGCGACTTCCGGAATAGGATCGTGCCAATGTTGAATGAAAAGACTTTTCGTTCAACATTGGCACGATCCTATCCCGGAAGTCGCTCACATCTTTAGAAAAACACAGACTGTAGACCGGGATCAGCTCTTCTGTGACCGGCAATCTTTCCTGGCGAGAGGTTTAGATTTCTAAATGGAAACACAAATACTGAAATATAAATTAAAATGAAACGATCACATCATGTGTTTATTTGTCATAAAAACCCAATTTCTTTTAAAGATTGAAACATTTCACATACAGGATGCTTCAACTTTATTGAAGACGCTGAAACCAGAGTATAACGTCTGCGAGACTTTATTTTTATGACTGTTCAAGAACGTTGTTGGCAATGTAAAATACATCATGTAAATTACTTTCTTTAGTCCAGGCTATATAATATTTAAAAAAAAATTAGTTACCTGTTCAAACCGGGTTTTTCATGCTGGTGAAATGATTAGAAATTGGGGAAAAATAATTAAAACAGCTGAATTTTTCCGCGGGTAAAATCACGAGGGTTGAAAGGGGTGGAAACTGGTATTCTGCAATTTGTGGCAAAACTATTAATTTTAGGCGAAAATGTTCAATAGGTATAAAAGTTATAGAGAATTAAAAAATGTTTGTTTTGTATCTGCACTATTTACACATAACCTCCAGTTTTCCTAGAATAATCGGAAAAACCTTTTTTTTCGATTTTTATTCTTATTTTTGCCAAAAAAGTCATAGGGGTGTGAAGTAAAGGTAAACATAGCTTGTTTTATGATAAAAAAAGGAGACCTTTTTTTGGGCCCGTAAAGTTGAACCGTTTCCGAGATCTCACGATTTCTGAAAAAACCACCTCTTTTTCAAGTGGATGAAAAATCTATTTTTTGTCATCGTACAGTGGTGCGCGGGGAAGCAAAATTTTCTGGAAGACTTACATTTTAATAAACAAACATAAAAAATATTCCTATAGCAAAAATTCGAGAAAATCGCCACAAACTGTAAAAACAGTTTTAAGATATACACGGTTTTTGACATGATAAATCAACGTGTTGGATGTTCATAAAGATTTTTTCGAAATCTGTCTTCTTGCTTCTCTTTAATGTTCGCTTAAATATTCTCTTTTGTTATCTTACGCTCAACTGTTTTAGTTAAAACAACTTTATTATTTCTTTTCTCTGCATTTTTACCGCAATAAAAACAATTCGAAATAAAATCGAATTATCTTGCTTCCTGATTCCTGAAAAATTTGTGTTTGTTCACTGGCTCTTCTTCCTGCCTGTTTTACAGCTGATGGCGCGGATCCAATTGCGTTGGACCTGTTGATAAACTTGCAAAATCTGCAATAAGAACGTTAGTTTTACCGGCCAAAGCAAATGATTTGAGATGTAAAACCTGGAATAACTTCGTGAGGATTTTATTCATAATTCCTGTAAATGAATTCAACAGGCCCAGCGTAATCGCTTCAGCTGTAAAACAGGCAGGAAGAAGAGCCAGTGAACAAATACAAATTGTTCAGGAAGAAAAAGAATACGATTTTACTTCGAATTGCTTTTATTGCGGTAAAAATGTAGAAAAAAGAAATAATAAAAATGTTTTAATTAAGGCAGTTGGGCACTAGGAAACAAAAAAAATATTTTAGCAATATATAGAGGAAAGAGAGGACAGAATTCAAACACTTTTTATTGGCGCGGATCCAATACGTTGATTTAGTTACAAAAAAGCTATTTACTTGCTATGTCAAAAACAGTGTAAATCTTAAAACTGTTCCCCCAGTTTTTGTCGCTTTTCTTAAAATTTTTCTATTGGAATAACATTTTTTATTTTTGATTATTAAAATGTAAGTTCTTACGAAAATTTTGCTACTCCGCGCACCTCTGTACGATGAAAAAAATAGATCCCCTTGAAAAATAGGTGGTTTTCTTTAGAAATTTCAAACCCCCACGACTTTTTTTCGCAAAAATAAAAATAAAAAATGAAAAAAACTGTTTTTCCGGTTTTTCTAGGAAAATTGGAGGTTATGTGAAAATAGTGCAGATACAAAAGTTGCTCATTTTTAATCTCTATAACTTTTACATTGAACATTTTCGTCTAAAATTAATAGTTTCGCTACAATTTGCAAAACACCACTTTCCACCCCTTTCAACCTCCGGGATTTCACCCGCGAAAAAATTCAGCTGTTTTAATTATTTTTTCCCAATTTCTAATCATTTCACCTGCCTGAAAAACTCGGTTTCGCCCGGTAACTAATTTTTTTTGAAAATAAATTATTTTAGAGCTATTTAGCCTGGACTACTTGTAAATAGTGTAATTTGAGACCGCAAAGATCCACTTCGATTTTCTGCAAAAACTCAGTTTGGATTAAAAAGTACTGTTATGCCCATTTGGTGCCCATCATTTTTAGCGTGTTTTTGAAAAAAAGTAGCGATTATATAATTCACTTTGTCTGGTCGGTAGCACGACGCATCGAGTACTTTTCTTTCATTTTTTTTTCTTCAATTTTAATTTTAGCTGAGAATAAACGCCCATAATACAATTTAAAGGACAAACATGCAAACGACATCTCGACATCTAAACTTTTTACCTGATGTGACAAAAAAACAAAATAAATAGTCGGTAGGAATATTTATTAAATTCGTTTATTGGACATTGACGTAATGCGGTTGGACGCGTTTCTAATAATAATAATAACCATTTTGAATAAAAACATCTTTATTTTTGTCTCTCCAATTACTATGGCATTAAATTAGACAACAATATTGGACCAATCCCAAATATTGTTATGAGTCGGTAATCTACAAAATAAATACCTAACTATATAGTAATACGGTCATAAATTACCATCATAAAAAGGAGATTAGTAGGCGACACAATAATTCAGCAATAAAGACCACGGGCGCGCACATTTTTTCCTCGTGGATTATGATTAAGGCGTAATTTAAGTGGAGAGCCGCCGGATAATAAGTTCCGTTTCCCTTAATACCGGCCGCCCTTTGTTAAGATTGTCTTTGTATTAAATTTAGGGCCCTATAAACATCTGCCCGCTTACACTGTAAAAGCGGTATACAGATTTATCTTGCGCATATACCTTCCGTAACCTATCGCCTAAATTAGATTCGTTTGACTATACGCCTGTTATTGTTACAAATAAATTGGGCGAGTTCGAATTCAGGATGGCTCCGTTTGAATTTATAATGAGTACTTTGCGTACAAGGATTCGATTAGGGCGGAAATGGATTTTAAATTAAATAAGTAGATTAAATTTGCAGCAGAAGTAAAGAAAGTATATTTTCTTTTTCATATTCAAATTGCAAATGTCGGCGTTTTTTTTCTCATACTATATTTTATATATTTTTCTGAAACTACTCTACTTTCGTCTCTAAAAAGGGTGAAGAAAATGTGATTTCCTCTCTAGTAAGGATAAAGTAAAAGACAATTGCTGCGTTGATCTTAATAATGACATTTAAGAAGAAAATGTTTTTCGACTCTAGTTCAATTCAATTCAATTCAAACTTATATCCTTCAGAGCCTGTGTGCCAATTTTCAAATAATAATAATAATATTCATTTCTCTTAACATGCCAATGAAACATTTACAGAAGTCAAAGGAAACAATACAACATTTAAACACTAATGCTAAATTAAATATAAATTACCGTCTTTAAATACGTTAATGTTATAAAATGCGCCTTCAGTAAGGAATTTTTTTTAATCTACTTTTTAAGGAATTGTACGATAAATCCCTGTTTGACCAGGCATGCAAGTTAAAAAAGATCAAACGAAATATTTACAATACTCCTACGAGTTTTTTCTAATCTGTAATGCTTTAGATCAAGATTACAATTTCTTATAGCATATCAAATATAGTGTAGTATAAATATGCTAACAACAATCTAAATCTAACAAACACATAATTCTAATGGCACGACGTTAGAGAGCAAATGTTCGTGTTGCACTTGCACAATTAGCCCAAACAATGTTACAGTAGTATAAGTGAGTCTGAATCACTGATAAATAGACCATACGTAAAATATAAGAGGTAAAGTAATCTAAACAAATAACTTATCGTGCACACGGACAGACGGAGAGCGATAAAAAATTATAAACGATCTCGAGGATCGTTAACAAAACACAAATCATGTATAGAATAATCCATACGGACTAAGGGCACAAACAAAGAGCCGTCGAACCTAAGGATCTAAGAGTCTGGATAGGTACATGAAATACGTATAGGGAGGAGAAGGATAATAAACGACTATCGAATGATACTAAATTATCACTGTTAGTGCAATTTGATTAAAAATCAAGTTATATTACAATATAGTAACTAAAAAGTTGTTTTGAGTTGTTGTCAAAATAAACAGAATTGAAAACGTATTTTTTGATTTTTCTGATTCTTAATTGCAAGAAGAAACATTTGGCGCCCGAGAAAAAAGTAACCTCGTGCTTTACGAAGAATCAATTCTACCGAAGCAATAAA
>NW_022170663.1:2133200-2169581 GCF_008802855.1 Photinus pyralis | reverse complement strand
TTGTTAATTTTGGTAACACGCTGCCTGGTTTTAGGTAAGGGGCTGTTAGGTTTGTAGAGAGATTTTTTTGTTTATGCAATGTTATTTTAGTTTTCTTGTTCACAGCCGGCAATAAAATCAGTTTTGGTTTTTTTGGCATTGTGGTTTTACTCACCCACCTTAAGCTCTGGTACATTATAGATGGATACTTAACAATACTAATTTATCGGTAATCACGCAAACCGTTACCTAAAAGTATTCAGACTCCCATTAATAATTGAAATCTGAAAATGTGCATACTAACATAGTTTTCCATGATCTATCGAAAGAAAATATTATCATCATTGTGTCACTTCCAGTTTTAACGGATGTGGATAGTTTTTAAAGAGAACACCCTATATTTTATTTCCGTCATCTACATGAAGATCTACGTCGTTTGATACCACATTTCCCTATATCCAGCATCAAAGGTTTTCAAGCTATTCAAGATTTTTCAAAATTTCTGTTTAAATCATTATTAGGTTAGGGGTTGATATTATTGATATTTTATGTGATTATGTAACAGTACATTATATACCAAGGTAGAGAAGTTTAGTATTATTGCCTAAGCACGAAGATTACACCCTGAGGCGCTTGCGCCGAGGGATGTAAGGTGCGTAATAGACTTCTCTATCGTGGTGTCTTAAATTGAGTAGGATAACATGGCTGTCTTTGTTATTATTATACTTACAAATTCGGTTAAATTGGCAAAGTTTACGTGTAGTTTTTGATGTTGATGCATATTCCGATGCGATATTTTGAAAAAAATAATTCGTTTCGTAGTAGATAATTGGAAAAATGTGAAAATCGTTTCAAATAAAAGTTGCAAGATTCGATCGGATAAATTCAACGGATATTCAGTAGAATTTTTTTTTCAAAATGGCGGTTTTCGAGATATTGACATCAACTTCCTTGTTTTGAATGGACGCCATATTGGATTTTTAAGTCACTCCATAGAAAAAATTACAAAAACAGTGATACTAAACACTTAGTATTTCATTTGGGAATCAACCTTGCATTTTTGCCTCGAAGTTTACAATGTATTTCTTATGCCAATAATTCCATGGCCGATTGTGATTGAAACCAAATTCGTTCGTTAGTTGTCTCGCTAGCTGGTTTTGTATTTTTGTCTCTATCGAGTGACGTAAAAGTCAAATATGGCGTCCATTTAAAATAAGGAAGTTGATGTCAATATCTGGAAATCCGGCATTTTTTTTCTACTCATTGAATTTATCCCATCGAATCTTGCAACTTTTATTTGAAACTTTTGATAGCTCTGTTTGTTACTAAAATATTTGAATTTTTTAAAAATGGCGATTTTTCATTTTTTATCAATTACCTACGAAACCATTTATTTTTTCAAAATCTCGCATCGGAATCGGAATATCCATTAGCATCAAAAACTATACAACTGTTCCAATTTAACCAAATCTGTAAGTATAATAATAACAAAGATGGCCATGTAAGTTATCTACTCAATTTAAGACATCCTGTATACTACTTCTTCCACTACTAGTAACGGGCGATCAAAAATGAGTTACTATCGAATCGCCTTTGGAAATTCAAGTTAAGTACGATTTACCATGTAAACAAAAATTCCAAAGGCCACTCGACAGCAACTCATTTTTGATCGCATAGTACTTGAAGTCCCCTAAATTAACAGATCTATATTGTTAAAAAAGTGAACGGTTGAACAGAATTTTTGGTTTATTAATTTAATATGTCAATTACGTGGGTGGAAGTAACAGTCAAGGAGGCCGTATTTTCTTCTGCTATTCAGATATTTTCAAAGAGTAGTTTCGTTCGAATTTTTTCGAAATGTGATAATTGTATGTAATTTCTCTTGAAATGGCGGATGGTGGCAATTATTCATTTTAGAGAACTTATCTGAACGTTTGTTGAGCGAAATTTCAGGTTGTGATTTCTAAAATTGACAGCGTGACAGTTCTCATTATTGACTACTGGTTAATAATGATCACATTATTAACTACTTTGAACAACTGGCGAGAAAGCCTGCTTTACAAGTGGAAAAAAGGTTAATCATTATGTTATCAGACGCTAGTAGTGAAACAACAGGTTTTGATTTTAGGTATCTATATAGATAATCACAATCATAGGTGTTGACTTTTTTGGAGCGAGGCGGGATTTATGCACTCAGAAATAACTACTTTATTACTTTTTAAGTGTTTACCAGATTTTACCTCTCCGGTCACCTTCTGTCACATTACGCATCATATGAACAAATGAGTACTTCCTCGTTACTTCCCCGTACTTCCCCGAACTTCCCCGTACTTCCCTGGACTTCCAGTACTTCCCCGAACTTCCCCGTACTTCCCTGTACTTCCATGTACTTTCTCATAACTTCCTCCATTCTGCACAATTACTTCCCCTGGTGTTTACCCCCTGGAAATAATGAACACCCACGGCGTTAGTGCTATGTTACTGCTGTTAAATTCCATACAAATAGTTTCTCAAATTCTTTCCCTGTTCCTAAAAAAGTCAAGTGTGAAATTATAGCCTCGCCCATATATTTTTAATTAGATGAAACCGCATGTGATTACTAGTGCTACGTTAGTGCTGTTTTGTGCTCGAAAATTGCGATTCCAGCATCTCATCTTTCTAAGGAAAAGGACAAAAACTATAATATTGTGTAAAGTTGGCCCCAAACACACGATTATTAGTGCTGTTTTGTGTTTCCGAGAAAAACAATAAAATACTCAAATATTTTTCTGTTATTTAATGCAGGCAGTAATCTTAGAATGTATTTGTGTTTTGTATGCAGGATGTTTTTTGAGTTTCAATCTTTGATTTTGAAATTGACTTTATTTAACCCCAATGCACGATTTACGAGTATGTGTTTGGTATCGTTAATCGCGTTCATTTTTGGTGTAATGTTTGATAATTTTGTGTTTATATTTCGATTACATGGTCTTCGCCCCAACTTGGATTTATATTTTTGAGCAGTCTTTTATACATGTGGAAATTATCGAATTGTTTGATGGGTGTATGTGTACTGACTTGTTGTGTGTAAACTAACATTTTTACCTTGAAGAGACGGTCACGAAGGTGGAAAAAACTGTAACCAAACGAGTTACGACACTCAATACTTGGACTGATCTCGACAATCAACGGTAGGCTCGAAAACCCAAACGAAGGGTGAATTATCTATCTCGGGGGCGAGTAGTCGCATATCAAGCATTCTGCGCTGAGATACTGATGGTGGGTGTAAAAAGAATCGTCTATTCTGAACCCTATCGGCATATAAAATTCAATGAGCCAAACCCCCACAATTTCCACGTAAAGTTAGCCCGAAAAAGTTAACTAATAAATCACAAAGTCCACGTCAGCTTTGGAATTACTTTACTTATGGTGAAGCCTCCGAGTCTAAATTAAAAGTGAAAAGTTGAAAATCTCCACAATATATTCGCGCGGCGAACCCGCAGGAAAGAAGTCAGTAAATACGTAAAGGGTTGCTAATCCACTTTAGAAAAACCATAAAACACTTTTAAGCAGTTTAAATTAATGAGCTCGTCGGAAATCCCCCTTTATCCCTGTAACGTCTCGGTTCAAAGGTAAAACTTCCTGTATTCAAATTTTAATCCAGAAAATAATTATTACGTTTTGATGAAATCAATTTATTAAAATACCGTTAGGGCAAAAGATGCTGATATTACTTTGTCATGTCAAGATGTCGAGCGATCAAATTGGACGTTTATTTGGCCTTTTAAGTTGCGTAAATGAAATATTTCCAAAGAATGATAAAACTAGAACAAATTCCCTATGTTTATTAAATTATTGTAATAAGCAGTTGATACTCCAACCCACACAGCATCAAAAACCTTTATTGAAACAAAAAAATAGTATTAGGAACGTTTTTTAAATTAACATTTGACCTAAAAATGCTGTTTGTAGCATTTCATATTGCTTTCTGCTTTCAAAACAACTGTCCATATTGATCCAGGTGGATAAAAGATTGAACTTGTTCGAAAATATACGTACGGTTATATATCGTAATGAAATTGCTTTTTTTTGTGGATAAAAGCTGTAATCATTTTTTTGGAATTATGCACGCAAAAGTGAGCAACAAAATAGTATCGGAAAAACCCAGCTTTTAGCATGTATAATCTACCACGATTATAATTACAATTAGAAGCGAAGATTGGACGAATAAATCGATTTGTACATTACTTTGCATATAACGTTGAACAAGGAAACATTGTCGCAGATCTAGGAGAAAGATACATTTTGGCATGTAGAATACAAAAGATGTATAATCGACAACGCGTTCCATTAATTTCTACCCCTCTTGAAATTTATATTTTTTATACGGAGCTGGACTAGAAACAAATTTCGAAAGAAAATTCAAAGGACTGTAACTTTTGAACTAGTAGCCCAATCTTGGAACTGTTTGAAATTATGGATTCTACAGGCCACATTCTATAAGAAATTTTTTTTCCGGGTCGATCTGAGACAAATTTTTTTTCGGGCCTCAAAAAAAGGCAGTGTATAACCTTCCTTTTTTACCAAAACTCGACTACACCAAAATTTCTCGGGAAAACACTTTTTCTTATTAATTTTGGTGCGTAGAATCCAAAACAATTCGTACTTTTTCGATTAGACTTCTCAATCAAAAGTTATAGACCAGAAACCAATTTCGAAAAAAAATTCAAAGGGCTGTAACTTTTGAACTAGTAGCCCAATCTTGGAACTGTTTGAAATTATGGATTCTAAAGGCCACATTCTATAAGAAAATTTTTTTTCCGGGTCGATCTGAGACAATTTTTTTTCGGGGCTCAAAAAAAGGCAGTGTATAACCTTCCTTTTTACCAAAAATCGACTACACCAAAATTTCTCGGGAAAACACTTTTTCTTATTAATTTTGGTGCGTAGAATCCAAAACAATTCGTACTTTTTCGATTAGAATTCTCAATAAAAAGTTATGGACCAGAAACCAATTTCGAAAGAAAATTCAAAGGGCTGTAACTTTTGAACTAGTAGCCAAATCTTGGAACTGTTTGAAATTATGAATTCTACAGGCCACATTCTATAAGAAAATTTTTTTTCCCGGTCGATCTCAGACAATTTATTTTTCTGGCCTCAAATAAAGGCAGTACTTTTTAAGTTATTCAAATATTTGAGAACAATTTAGAAATTATTCGAATACATTCTAAAATATTTGAATACTTATTTTTTAAAGTATTTGAATTCTTTTCAATGTATCTGTAGCTAGTATTCGCTTGTGCTGGACGTAAAAGTATTTAGTATTCAAATACCTTTGATTTGTGTAAAGTATTTACTATTTAGTATTCAAATACTTTTTGAAAGTATTCTGCCCAGCTCTGCTACCTACCCAATTAAGAAAACTTTTGCGTCACGTGAAACAAATGATCCCATTAATTTTTCTGTTCGCCAAATTGTACCGTCTAATTTAACGTTGTTTTATAAAATAAAAATACAAATGAAGTCGCTACAGTCTCGGGCCATTTTTGTAAAACAGACTGTAATATATCTAGGCGTATTTTACATTTCCGTCGAATGAGTTGTTCAGAAACGGGGACGCATTCATCATGCAGAAATAAGTGAACTGAAAAAAGCGAGAAAAACGCAACAAACGAATCATTTACCCAAAGCACGAGTATTGTGCGAGTTCGCCAATATTTCAAACCGGCGCGAACAATTTATGTGACGAGTTTCCCTGTAATATTAATAGCAGGAGCGGTGTGAAATATAAATAAAAATTTATAACTCTGATGGCGACGTAGATTAATTCGAAAAATAAGGGCGATCTCTGTAAAACATTAATTAAAAAGAAAGTTTTTAAAAGATATCAATCTTATGGCAGGAGCGCGAGTAAAAGCGCGATGCTTTGTCAACGATAAATTAAAACGCCGTACTTGATGCTATTTTTTTGTAGTGCTTGTTAACACGGATATGTACTCTTTCTAAGTAAATAGCTCATTTTAATTTGTTTTGCAGATGGGAAAGCATATTTATATTACAACCAGCGCGAAATTGCTTTGTTAATGATATACCTACATTAAGTTATCGTTTTCCATCTCAGATTTTACCGTAATGATATATTTTGCGCATGATAAGTCGTTCAGATCTGTCTGTTGAATTACCATTACGTCTGATAGATGTATGAAATAAAAACTTCGTTGCTTAGTAGAACATTTAAAAATGGCCGTATACCGTAGGGCAGAGGTGCCCAAACCTTTGTATCGTTTGATCTACTCTGCACAAGTAAGATCCTTCGCGATCTACCAGCTACTTCTACTATGAAAGAAGGTTTTTGTTGTTAGGATGATGTGTAATTGAGTTTTCATTTTACTTTAGTCGGTCGTATTTCTGATGTTGGTGGGCACTTATTTCTGATTGTGATGGAAAGTTGCATATTTTTTATGTACACTCAAAAAATGTCTCTTCAGATTACCTACCTTTTTACCACCCGCACATTAGTAAAGGGATATAGCATTGGGGTTAAAAATGCCCCCTTCCCCACTGTTTTGATGGAAATACTCGCTTTGAAGCACCAGAAATGCGAATCAAACAAGGAAGAAGAAGAAGAAGCACACCAATGTATCCTTAAACATTGTAAAAAATTTGCTATACCACCCGCACACCTGCGTATTCGCGGTTCTGCCCTTTTATATCTAAGAATAAGTGTACCAAATTTGGTCCCAATCGGTTCAGCCGTTTAGCCGGAAATGAGAGTACAGACGGACCGACACAGACAGACCAACATTATTGAGATTTTGTTTGATTCGGATTCCTGGTGCCCCAAAACGTGCGTTTCCGTCAAAAAGGGGGGGGGTCACTTTTTACCCCAATGCAATAGGTACTTGCTAACGTGTGGGTTGTAAAAAAAGTCTTCTTCCTACTCTTTATCAAAATGGTAGGGTTTTGGTCGCTTGGACGCACTCGTTTTAAGATTTTTAAGATCGACCGGTAGATCGCGATCGACGGTTTGGCCAGCTCTGCCGTAGGGGTTGCTTCCTTTAACGCTAATTGAAATAAAGTCCTTAAGAAACCTGATTGACAGCGGTTCATAACAATTCAATAAACAAATGCTTTACAATACCTCCTAAACAATTTTTCTCCTAGAATTGCATCGATCCAATAGGAGTGTAGGATTAAAATTGGGTCCCCTCATACCAGGATTCGTACAAATAATGGGGAGTACAGTTGTATAAATGTACAATGGCACGCAAAAAGGGAATGTGCAGATCTCTTTTTTTCAATTTACAAAACCGCGTCAGCCTTTCTAATGTTAAGGTACGTTTGGTTGGTAGTGGATGTGTTGATGGGGTGATAAAAATTCCTTGAACTACAGGTCCAAACACATAGATTCCACGTAAAAATAACGTTCATTTTGCGAGAATATAACTTTGTATTGATTCGGTTACTGTACAGTGTGGTTAATTTGCCTCCCTGTGTCGCTCTTTCACAATTTTCAACTAAATATGTATGTAATTTTGTTTATTGGTATATAAAATTCGAAAGATTTAAACTGCATAGCGCGCTTCCCTTACCAACTTTGCTGCTAAAGTAAGTGTTTTGAAGAACTAAGGACCTTGGGATATTAATTCGCAGAAGTCAATCCTCTGATCGTCCAATTCTTGTAAAACTTTAATTAAATAATTATTTTCGGAATTTTATAAACGGATAAATTACGATAGACTAAACTACATGGGGTGCCGTTTCTTTACGTTGAAACAATGCCGAATATGTGAGCGTGCCAATCTCGTAGTGTAAAAATACGTGTTGTTAACGTAATTTCGGTCTGAACATCGGAAATACCAGTATGGCCGACAGCCTGTATGTAATATAATTCAAGTTAGTTCATAAGATCGGGGGAATTTTTTTTTCAAATAGGCACAAAATTGTTGAAATTGGTTAAATTGTCATTTTAATGTTAGTTTTTTATTGTAAATTTAATCGGTTACGTTAAAGTCTTATCTGGTCAATTGTTGATAAAAAGTTTTTATCGGACAAGAATGAATTAGATTTTTGACAAACAAAGTCACGTACGAGATAAGTGTGCAGGTGCTTTGGCGACGAAGAGGAATTTTGAGTGTCGTCGGGTTAATGACGCTGTTGAATTTGTTAGAGGAAGTGGTTTTTGGTAAATAGGAAGAAGATCTTTGCCCGTTACCACCCGTTACTCATCACTTACAGTTGTGCTACGCGGCAACACCCACGAGTGGGTTTTGAAACATTTTTTAATTTCTTTTTATCCAACGGTTATTTCCGTTTTATTCAAAATTTGATTAGTGATTTCATTGAAATTTACGGAATTTGATTGGGGCCGTCAAGTCTTTCAAGTTTACAGGGTTTTAAGTCAATGTTGGCAAAAACATAACAAGAAATCACAAATAAACAACAGTCAAGAGTAATAAAAAGAAAGAATGATTTTTGGATGGATGTAAACGCAATTTTGACACATTTATATAAAATAACCGCAGGGATTTTCAAGAGATATAACAATCAAAAAGTGAAATGTGTCAAATTCGTTTATTGTGTATTTGTTTTTTAAAATGAATCCATAACCTGATCACTTTCAGTAAAGAGAATTTTATATACTTTAGTGAATGGGGAGTGCACAATGTAATTTTAAAGTGAGGCATTGTAATTTCTAATGTAAAGCGCATACGAAATAAATTTCCACAGGGCACACTGATTACTGACGGATTTCCATTCGCGTCAAGAATTTCAATTTATCTTAGTGAAGTGAAAAACGTTTCTTTGGAGAAAATAAATTTTTATTTATTTTGAGTCCGAGATAGATCAAGAGCAAACAATTTTATTGAAAGAATAAAGTCAATACAGTGAACAAAGACCTGCGATTTGTTATGTAATGAGATGGATAATTAGTGGGAGTTAATAAAGAAGTGTGCACTTTTCCCATTACACCTTCCGCTACTTAATTTCAGGAGCAATTCATCGGTTGTTATTGATTGCATTTTATTTAGTTTTGAACCTAATTATGTTACTTATTTGTTTCGTTGTGTCATTAATTTGGCAATAAGCGCCGTTCCGTTAATTAATATTTTCAGAAATCCATTTTTAGTTTCTTCCAGTCCTTTCTTTTGTAACTTTTGCCACCGTTCGCATCACTGTCAGCCAACTTTCGTTTTCCGGATACGTCAATTTACTTTGCAACTGGCAAAATTGGAGATGATCAATGAGAGCTGCTGTGTTTGATTAAGTGTAATTATAATTTAGCTATTTATTAATAAATTTAAGAATGATCCTGTTTACGAACGGAAGGATACATGTAAGATGTGTAAATTCGTCATACGTTGTTCTAATGTGAAATTTAATTTTATTCGTAGGTTAACAATTTACAATGTCTCCGAATATTCGTTGTGAACTTTGAGGCTTTCGTATTTGTCTTTTCTATATAAATGATCTGTCGTAATTGGGGAAAACTTTAAGGGTTGTTGGGAATTATAAATTTTTCATTATGATGAGAAGTTTTAATTTTAATCACTTACTAGGATTCGACTGTAACGGTAGCTCTAAATTTGCATTTAATATTCTTTTCTCGAAATTTCGTTGTGAAGTTAAAACTGTTGGGATGTTAAGAGTTAGGGCGCAGTAGCATTAGTTATAGGAAATTTACAGGTTGTAAAAAATAGAAGATCATGTTTTCCCATAAATTAAATAACTAGTGGAATAGAATTCTTGAAACCGTGTATTCCCTCGGAGACTAAATAAATGTCTGCATATTCTCGCACTTTAATTAGGGCTATTTAGTTACAAATGCAAATTCGGCGTGAGTCAGGGGGTTTTGGGGAAGTTTTTGGGGCTATTCGGTCTAAAAGTTCCAAGGGCATCCCCCGTTAAGTGGTCGCAAGAAATTTCGTTACGATTTTAAAATCGCGGAAGTTCATTGTTTTTCCGAGCATCGTTCTGAATTGTCAATTTCCCGCGAGTTTTCCGAAAGTGAAAACCATCGGAAGCCCAAGAAGATTTTCCTGTCGGAAAGAGATCAACCGGTATATGTAAATTTAAGCGTTTAGAAATTATCTGCGGCAGTAAAAGGAGAAGGAAACGTTAAATCAAACAACGATATTAAACTGAAAATTCAAAAGAATTCCATTTAGTTGACAACAGCTCTCTGGGAAATCGTAAAAGAAAAAGGATCCAACGGGAGGTCCAATTTACACTTTGTCGCGCTTTATTATTGTAGGAAAAGTTGTATCAGCAAAGTGTTCTCACCCTTAGCCTTGCAGCGGTCCCTACTGTAAGGACCCACTGTTGGGTGACATTTTGCAGCGGAAGCGTTTCTGCAAATAAATTGATACTTTTCTTTGTTTTTATTACCATGGAAATTGCAACAAGAAAATTTTATCATGAAAAAATTGCTTAAGTGCTGTCGGTTAGCCCATATAATGCTTTGAGAAATGTTACCTCCCTTTTGCTACCCTTGCTCATATGAGAGATCTCCTTTTCTTTGAGCTTTCAATTGTTCAGCCAAAATAACCTCGCGAAAATGTAAGTGAGCGGTCGTCACCTCCGAAGTTCCTTCCCTATACCATCATACGACTCGTGTCTTCGGTATCCTACGAAATCGCTCATGAAAATCTTTTGCGCACTAACTTTCTTCGGGGGTGCTGAGAACGAGACTCCAGAAATCGGAATAAGGCGACGAGGGGGAGACCACTCGATTCCTCTTTGTGACAAATGTCGGAACCAGGGGCGAGGGGGCTGTAACGCGGTCGTCATAGAGATGTTGAAATTTGGCATAAACGATTTGACCCGTAATTTTCATTACCTATATTTTCACTGTGAATAAAGAAACTAATTGGTTATGATTGGTTCATTTTCGGCGCCGCAATACGCTAATCTGCATTCATGCAGTTTTCGACGCCTTTGAATAATGATTCAGCAGTACCGTGTTTTCGTCTTGTTTACCATGTGGAAAACATCTAAAGCTTTGGACTCCAAAGATTCTTTTTCAGCGTCGACTTTATTGAGTTTGTACGTGTTCGCTAGAGGTAGAGACTTTTCGAACCGTTCATATTTTCGTAAGCTGTTGAAAAGCGAGATTTATTCGTCACTTTGAATAGTTTAGGTGAATATACCGTCTTCTTTATACTCGAATTTATACCCTGAAGCTTATTACAATATTGTGGTGTTACTATATCCTGAACATTGTCTCTTAATCCCCGAAATGCAATTATTATTACCTCAGTTTAATTTAGATTTAACTAACTGATCAAGAATTTCGGTGATATTCGATGTGGGAAAAGCATCCCTTACAGCATGCGTCAATTTTTCTTGTTGGAGTTATTCACCCAAGTCGCAAAAGAATAAAATGACTGTATTTAGATTCTGGATTTCTGCAGTTGTGGGGATTCCTTTTATCAGCGTTAGATTAGAATAGGTATACCGGAACAAGCCACTTAACAAAAACATGGAAAATGAATTCATGAAATAAATATAATAATAAATATGCGGAAGTAAGGAATTTATGATTTATGGTAAGACTGCATTCATATTAGGAAGTTTTAAAGTAAAATAACAACTGGAATAATTACCTATTGTATGACTTAATCCTGAAAGCGCAAAAAAGAATACCCTGAATTTGCATAATAATTTTCTGATTTGTATAACTTTGGGAAAGATGACATTGCTTTACCACTTCTATGATGAAAATTATTCGACTTTCATGACGTTGAAAGTTTCTTTTGGTATAATTTCGCTCTTCTTCGACGGCAGCCTCCTACAGCGTCGTAAAGTTTAGTGAAACGACTTGCCGCAAGACGGATGGTAAGTTCTTTTATATGTAGTGATTACGAAAAAAGTCTCAACCCTGCATGGTCAATGTCACAAGGTTTAAATTTTCAATTTACATCTGCCACAGAGAATGGTATTTGCAATCATTAGGTACAGCAGCTTCTCTGTGTCTATAATGACGTCGTCTTCCCCTTTGAAATTTACATCCAATCTGGTCGATCACCAGCAGATTACATTATTGTGTTTGTACGCAATATAATTTCGTCGAGATTAACCGTATTCCTTATTGAAAAGAGCTTGGTCGTTTAATGTTGTTTGAAGTCCTCGTACGTGCTGTAATTATGAACAGTAACCATGCATCGCCGCTTAAGTGAAGAGGAGAGAATAAGTTGAAGAACGAATTCGTTTGTTAGAGCCCCTCATCATTGATCTCGTTAAACTTGCTGAAAACATTGGCTTTTGTCAATTTTACGTGAGACCTCATCAAGCAGTTTCTCAAAAAATGTATGTGTAATGTAATCAATGAGATCTTATGATCGCGGCGCCTTACTATAATAGTATATTAAGATACAAGTGTATAATCAGGTCTTTAAAGCACGCGCAACGAGTTTAAGGGCACGACTTCCTTGTTTTGAATGGACGCCATATTGGATTTTTAAGTCACTCCATAGGAAAAATTACAAAAACAGTGATACTAAACACTTAGTATTTCATTTGGGAATCAACCTTGCATTTTTGCCTCGAAGTTTACAATGTATTTCTTATGGCAATAATTCCATGGCCGATTGTGATTGAAACCAAATTAGTATAAAGTATAAAGTATAAAGTGATTTATTAGCATCTTGACATATATGGTATATGATATAATTCGTTCGTTAGTTGTCTTGCTAGCTGGTTTTGTATTTTTGTCTCTATCGAGTGACGTAAAGTCAAATATGGCGTCCATTTAAAATTAGGAAGTTGACGTCAATAGCTGGAAATCCGCCATTTTGAATTTTTTTTCTACACTCATTGAATTTATCCCATCGAATCTTGCAACTTTTATTTGAACCTTTTTTCGATAGCTCTGTTTGTTACTAAAATATTTGAATGTTTTAAAAATAGCGATTTTTCATTTTTTATCAATTACCTACGCAACGATTTATTTTTCCAAAATCTCGCATCGGAATATCCATTAGCATCAAAAACTATACAACTGTTCCAATTTAACCAAATCTGTAAGTATAATAATAACAAATTTAAATTTAAGACATCCTGTATACTACTTCTTCCACTACTAGTAACGGGCGATCAAAAATGAGTTACTATCGAATCGCCTTTGGAAATTCAAGTTAAGTAGGTACGATTTACCATGTAAACAAAAATTCCAAAGGCGACTCGACAGCAACTCATTTTTGATCGCATAGTACTTGAAGTCCTCTAAATTAACAGATCTATATTGTTAAAAAAGTGAACGGTTGAACAGAATTTTTGGTTTATTAATTTAATATGTCAATTACATGGGTGGAAGTAACAGTCAAGAAGGCCGTATTTTCTTCTGTTATTGAGATATTTTCAAAGAGTAGTTTCGTTCGAATTTTTTCAAAATGTGATAATTGTATGTAATTTCTCTTGAAATGGCGGATGGTGGCAATTATTCATTTTAGAGAACTTATCTGAACGTTTATTGAGCGAAATTTCAGGTTGTGATTTCTAAAAGTGACAGCGTGACAGTTCTCATTATTGACTACTGGTTAATAATGACCACATTATTAACTACTATGAACAACTGGCGAGAAAGCCTGCTTTACAAGTGGAAAAAAGGTTAATAATCATGTTATCAGACGCTAGTAGTGAAAAAATAGGTTTTGATTTTAGGTATCTATATAGATAATCACAATCATAGGTGTTGACTTTTTTGGAACGAGGCGAGATTTATGCACACAGAAATAACTGCGTTATTACGTTTTAAGTGTTTACCAGATTTTACCTCTCCGGTCACCTTCTGCACATTACGCATCTTATAATGAACAAATGAGTACTTCCTCGTTACTTCCCATATACTTCCCCGTACTTCCTCGAACTTCCCCTACTTCCCTGCACTTCCAGTACTTCCCCGAACATACCCGTACTTCCCTGTACTTCCTCGTAACTTCCTCCATTCTGTACAATTACTTCCCCTGGTGTTTACCCCCTGATCCAATGTATCACCATCATTCCAAATCCGATTCTGGAAAACGAACTCGAAAAACCGCTAAAACTAAAATTAACATCCGACACTGTCTTTCTCAAAACCAGCCTAGAAATCTGACGATTGATATTGCTTCCTCGGGGAGTGATTTGAAATAGGGAGTCTTTAAAAATCCCTGTTATGGAAAATTTATAGGACCCAATCGAAATAAAAACCTTATTTTTCCCATTGCATATTCGTAATGAAGGTAAAACAAAAACACATCTTATTTAAATCCTAAAACTTTCAAACGGATATCTTCAACCGTGTTCCCACCAGCGATTTGGTTCCATCTTTATTAGCCACTCTGTATAAGGAATCAAATACAATGGATTTACGACAACTTTACCGTAACAAAATCTTCCAGTTCATAAAAAAATCCAAAATGACGTTGTTGCCCAACATGCGCCCTCATTATACACGCCAGGAAGACCATATACTTTTTCCAAGGGCCGAAAAGAAGAAAAAGATTCAGGTGTCGATACAATTTGGCAAGATTCTTAATGGAGTTGTTTAGTTATTAGTTTATTATTTTTAGTTAATTAATATCTTTTTTTGTAACAACAGATGATCTTATTTCCTGGAAATTTCATCATTGGCATGGCCATCTCTAAATAATTTACTATTAGCCCTTTCTGCTGCTATTTTTTAAAGTATTTTTTAAATATAAAAAAGACGACGACAAATGCGCGGAAACGGACTGAACCGAAAGAAGCAAAGCAGGAAGAAAGGAAAATGTACTGGAAACTCCCCACGTGGAATGTAAGGGGAATAAACGGAAAGGAAATAGAACTCAGTAAGAATGCAGCAAGTATGGGTAAGATATAGTAGGCGTAACAGAGACAAAAGGAAAGGATTAGGAGAAGAAATGATGGAAAAATGGCAGTTACTGGTAACAGTAAAGGATGCTAGGGAAACATGGGGAAAAAGTAAAGAATACCAATGGGCAAAGACTGATAGATTTCTGTCAATAAAATAATTTCACTATGGCAACTTTCTACCAGCACAAAAACATACTCAAAATAACAAGGGCAGCACCAAACTGAGGAAAAGAATCAATTATTGACTGGATATTAGTACAAGAGGGAAGAAAGCGTGCAGTTGTAGATGTTAAAGCGCGAACAGGTACAGAAATAGGTAGCGACCACCATTTATTAGTAGCAAACATTAAAGACGAACACAACTATTCAAATAGAACGGGAAAGAAAGAGCTGAAAATCGAATTTGTACTAATAAAACCATTCAAGCTAAGAGATAGCGAAACAGCGAAGAAGTATATAAGCGACTATGTAAAAAACAGAAGAAATGAATGTTAATAGCGAATGCCTAGGAGAACTAAGGAAAAGCTTCAGTAACATGTTAAATGCAGCAAAGAAGTCACGTGGAGTGGGAAGAGTGACAAATAGAAAAAGGCAAACCGCATGGTGGTCGGAAAATGTAAAAGAACAAGTTAAAAGGAAGAAACAGGCATGGCAGAAATACTTAAAAAGCAAGACGAAGGAAAATTATGAAATATACAAGCAGCAACGATGAAATGTTAAGGAAATTATACGGAAGGTAAAGCAGATAACATGGAGCAGTTCGGCGAAAAACTGGAAAAGTAGGTACAGCAAAAGTCACTAGAAACTGTTCTACAAAGGAAAAGCACCAGGACATGATAAGAGCAACCGGAGAAGAGGGAGAAACACTTATTACTAAACATTTTTAACAAGGCGTGGAAGGAAGCAGCTGTTTAATTCAACTCAGAACGATAATTTGCAATTATTATTCGACATTTTGCAACGTTCAATTACTATTTGCAACGAAAGTACACACCGATGGCCCTCAAAAGCCGGCGAACTAATTAGGATTAATCGCTTTATGTTCCTATTCGGAATTGGGGTACGGTGTTACGTGCACCTCCTGTTAGATTTTAGGTAATTAATTTTAATAGTCATTTTACCTTTCCTTTGTGTACGCCGTTCAACTGAACTACTAGCTTGTGGATGAAATAAGGTATAGATTTTTAATTTTTGGCGAAAGAAGGAGTCAAAAATTGTTGTTTTGGGAAACTATGAATATACAAAAATCTATTTTCATTCGTTACGAAACATTTAATATGTAATCATTTTTTGGATACTGCGTTGTTTTGTAAACCGGTAGTTCACCAGAAACAAATTTTACTTTGGGACACGTAAAGCTCCAACAAACCATTTTGCTATTAGCCTATATAATTTTTTATCTTCAAACGTCAATGAAACATGACATTTCTAAACTCATTTCACCCCTTCAGGGTTAAAATCGTCAAAACCTGAAAAGAAAACGAAAATTCCTCGGTTTTTAGTATATTTGAGTATGTTGCGTTCGCCGCTCGAGGTCGAAAACTTGAATTATACATTGGGTTAACAACATAAGCAATCCCACAAAAAATCAGAATTACCGGATTTGACGCTTGCTACCCCCCCACTAGTTCAAAAGTTACAGCCCTTTGAATTTTCTTTCGAAATTGGTTTCTAGTCCATAACTTTTGATTGAGAAGTCCGAATTGTTTTGGATTCTACGCACCAAAATTAATAAGAAAAAGTGTTTTCCCGAGAAATTTTGGTGCAGTCGATTTTTGGTAAAAAAGGAAGGTTATACACTGCCTTTTTTTGAGCCCGAAAAAAAAATTGTCTCAGATCGACCCGGAAAAAAATTTTCTTATAGAATGTGGCCTGTAGAATCCATAATTTCAAACAGTTCCAAGATTGGGCTACTAGTTCAAAAGTTACAGCCCTTTGAATTTTCTTTCGAAATTGGTTTCTAGTCTATAACTTTTGATTGAGAAGTCTGATCGAAAAAGTACGAATTGTTTTGGATTCTACGCACCAAAATTAATAAGAAAAAGTGTTTTCCCGAGAAATTTTGGTGCAGTCGATTTTTGGTAAAAAAGGAAGGTTATACACTGCCTTTTTTTGAGGCCCGAAAAAAAAATTGTCTCAGATCGACCCGGAAAAAAAATTTTCTTATAGAATGTGGCCTGTAGAATCCATAATTTCAAACAGTTCCAAGATTGGGCTACTAGTTCAAAAGTTACAGCCCTTTGAATTTTCTTTCGAAATTGGTTTCTAGTCCATAACTTTTGATTGAGAAATCCGATCGAAAAAGGACGAATTGTTTTGGATTCTACGCACCAAAATTAATAAGAAAAAGTGTTTTCCCGAGAAATTTTGGTGCAGTCGATTTTTGGTAAAAAAGGAAGGTTATACACTGCCTTTTTTTGAGCCCGAAAAAAAAAATTGTCTCAGATCGACCCGGAAAAAAAATTTTCTTATAGAATGTGGCCTGTAGAATCCATAATTTCAAACAGTTCCAAGATTGGGCTACTAGTTCAAAAGTTACAGCCCTTTGAATTTTCTTTCGAAATTGGTTTCTAGTCTATAACTTTTGATTGAGAAGTCTGATCGAAAAAGTACGAATTGTTTTGATTCTACGCACCAAAATTAATAAGAAAAAGTGTTTTCCCGAGAAATTTTGGTGCAGTCGATTTTTGGTAAAAAAGGAAGGGTTTACACTGCCTTTTTTTGAGCCCCGAAAAAAAAATTGTCTCAGATCGACCCGGAAACAAAATTTCTTATAGAATGTGGCCTGTAGAATCCATAATTTCAAACAGTTCCAAGATCGGGCTACTAGTTCAAAAGTTACAGCCCTTTGAATTTTTTTTCGAAATTGGTTTCTAGTCTATAACTTTTGATTGAGAAGTCTGATCGAAAAAGTACGAATTGTTTTGGATTCTACGCACCAAATTAATAAGAAAAAGTGTTTTCCCGAGAAATTTTGGTGTAGTCGATTTTTGGTAAAAAAGGAAGGTTATACACTGCCTTTTTTTGAGCCCCAAAAAAAATTGTCTCAGATCGACCCGGAAAAAAATTTTCTTATAGAATGTGGCCTGTAGAATCCATAATTTCAAACAGTTCCAAGATTGGGCTATTAGTTCAAAAGTTACAGCCCTTTGAATTTTCTTTCGAAATTGGTTTCTAGTCTATAACTTTTGATTGAGAAGTCTGATCGAAAAAGTACGAATTGTTTTGGATTCTACGCACCAAAATTAATAAGAAAAAGTGTTTTCCCGAGAAATTTTGGTGCAGTCGATTTTTGGTAAAAAAGGAAGGTTATAGGTACATTTCCTTTTTTTGAGCCCCGAAAAAAAAATTGTCTCAGATCGACCCGGAAAAAAAATTTTGCCAGCGTCAGATAAAGTACTGTTTTTCTGACTCTGTTGACAGGTAACAAAACGTCACTTTTTGTGAAATTACTTTTTTCCCCGGGAAAGTGTCATTTGTATTTTAAAAGTATCAATTGAGTATTCAAAAGCGTCATTTGTAGTTTAAAATTATCCATTAAATGTTAACTACAGTTTCAAATTGCTCATTTCTATTTTAAGAAGTATCATTTGAATTTTAAAGAGTGTCATTTATAGTGTGATTCTTTCTAAACTACAGTTGGAAATGGTGTCGTTAAATTGAAATAACGTACAGTAGCGGTAATGGGTTAGGAAATCCGACTACAATATTGCAGATCTATAACAAATTGGAAAGCCATATGTTACAAGGACTGTCGAGCATATCGAAAAGACTCATATCGATGAAAATAAGGTGTATATTATCTAATAATGTTGAATCTCGGTACCTATATGAATTCGTGCGAAAAAGGTGTCCATTCACTTCTTTCGTTAGTTCGTTCGAATTCTCTTTTTGTGGAAAGACCGTGCAATCCAATGCTATTCGGACATTTTGCGCATTGCAAATACTATGCAATAATGTCCGTTCTTTTGTCTCGAAACAGAAAATTGCATTCTTTATCAAAATTTCTATTAATATTAGCTCTCCAACATAGCTATATCTACCCTGCAAATGAATCCTCCACGAAAATAAAAGGATATTGATATCCCATTTCAAAAGCTTGTTAGTGATTCTATATCAGGAATTAATCCATGTTACGTTACTAATTTAGTCCAGGGTGGAAAAATGGGAAAAGAAATGTCTATTTATGGAAGGTCAACAGTAGGATGTAACCCCAGACGGTATGCTGACGACGTCGGTTGTCGAAATGCAAATTTCCACGGAACTTTGCATTTTATACCGTTTCAACCCCAACGAAAAGCAAAATATGAAATTTACTAACACACATCCGGAAACTTTAGCACTTTGGATAAGATATATATTATAATATACTAAAAGCAATATCGATTTTACACACCCTTCCTCCAAATCCTAAGTAAATTGATATTTATGTATATCCGAAGTTGAGTTACGCTTAAAAATTACGACGCAAATACAATCAATTTTCCTTCGGTTCCGTCTCATACGCGGAAATAATTTAGAATCGGAATTTTGCATTTCCCCCATCTTGAAGACGATTTTCAAAGACGCGACTTTCCTTTGTAGTTAAGTGTACTAGACGTCGAGATCTTATTTAATCTTATAAAATTAGGCAAGGATTTCCTGAGATTTTACTTTGTTCATTTTTCATTAAGTGGCATAAAGGTAGATAATCCTCGAAGGAATTTTATCTTAAATTATAATAAGTACCGGACTGAATTTTATTTAATAAAGGATATACGATTTTCATTTTGTGCTTTCGGCGGATGGGGAAAGTTTGTACTGGGCACAAGGCTCTAGTGATAAGGTCACGTATTCTACAATGTTAATTTGCATGGTACCTGTCTTAGGAAACGCCATCATTTCTTGTAAATTTTGATCTTTTATTTTTGAATGAAATACAAAAAAAAATGTTTTGTACATCTTCACGGAGAAATAGTATCGCGCTCCACAGAAAATAATGAAAAGTATTGTGACGGAGCATAGCACCGGGGTGGGGAGGAGGAGGGGGTATTAGTAAGACCATCAACCCTCTATTTTTTCTATTTTTTATTATTTTATTTTTTACCACAATTTACGGTTCCGAAATCACAAAAAAACGGCGCAAGTCGTACTATTGTGTTAACCTGCAAGTTTAACTAATAAATCCAAGAAAGTGTTCGGTTCATATATTTTTACCCAATAAAATAATTGGGTTGTTACAGCATATTACATCAGCGTCGAAACAGAAATAATAAATTATACTACTCTCCCCTAAATGCCTGCAAGGAAAATCAATTTAAAAGAAAAAAAAATGCAAGACGGAACATAGAAAGTTCGTAAGGATTTTCTCACGACAAGTAATTTTCTGTATGACAGTTATGCTCTTGGTAACATGCGAATGTGGAAATGCTTCTGAGGGCGGGTATATGATGTTGACGTAAAATACGAAGGCGCGGAATTTTAATCCACTAACAACAGCAAACCAGTTTTGGTGGCCATTGTTGAACTTGAAAATCGCAGGCTTTGTGGTCTTTTAAGCACACTAATAGCATTTTTCCTTCTAAATAAACAGATGGAGCTTTAATTGCATTTTTAAACCTATTGTAGAACTAGTGACCAAATATCGCTAATTTTTGGGTCTACAGTCACACCCAAAAGTCTCAAATGATTATTTTATTCGCCCTTCAAGCCACAAACAGCCCGTCTGTCTGTAAAAAATCTTTCCTCAAACCGTAATCTACGTATCTAAATCCAACCAAAGTTGTCAAGTCAAATGGTTTAATTAATTTTCTTTTGTCTCGCAATACTAATTACTCGTGCGTGTGTAAATGTTCATTACCAACTATTTCACCTGCCAGTCTCACCCATGCATGCTACGAGAGTAATGGTGCGGTCCTTCAGAGTTCAGGGTACAAATTTAATGTAATTTACCTAAACGATTAACTTTAAGGGTCAATTTCAACATTCCTACAAATAGACCTGATTACTCAAACTATAAAAGCTCGTGCCTAATCTCACGGAACGACCGAACGAAAAAGTTCAGATTATACAGTCGATGGTTAATGCGAATATCTGCAACACACCACTTATAAGTTTCTCGAGGGTGAAACTTCCTAAAAGTAGATCTTGTCGTATTATCAAAAAATTGTTTCGGGTTATCGCTATCCCAACTGTTAAATCAATTACGTGTTACCATCCCCTATAGCCTGTGAGGAAAGTCCGTGTGGATCTCGTGACAGATAAAAGTCTCCGCAGAGGTAAAACTTTTAATATCCTCCCTTAACGCACGTTTTCTTGTTTTGTCATCTTAGTTTCGCAATTCGAAATTTTCCACCTCGCAAATGCAGGCGTGACCTAATTAATCGTGACGCTTAGAATTTCGAAAGTCAATTACGCATTGAGGCCTCTTACGAAGTTATGAAGGGCCCCCTTAGACTATTGAATTTACGTCACCCGAAGTCGCGAAGTTTGATTTTCAACATTAATCTTATCACGTGCTAAACGCGAATGCCCTCATTGTACGTTTATTATTGCACTTTCGATATTCTGCCGGCTCTAAAATGTCCAGAATACATAAACCAGGATATCCTCTGAGACCAATAATTTCCTTTACCGCTCTCTCTAACATTACGAGCTAGTTGAACAAACCCTTACAACAAACTTAATTTTAATTTTTGCTTGTCTTTTCATATTTCGAAATTACCAAATCTGATATCTTAGTGCGTTTTGATATTGTTAACCTTTTACCGCGGGTCATTTTTCAAGAATGCATTAACATCGTTTGCAAATTCCGCATTTTTGTTTAAATCTGTTCGTTGCTGCCGAAAACCCTTCAAATCCGTTTCAGGACTCCCAACGGAGAATCATCTTTCACCTTTTTTGGTGGAAGTTTTTCTAAATAAAGTATCGTTTCCACAAGACTCCGTCATAACAAAAGGAGTTTAGATATTAGATATAAAAGACAAGTTGTTGATATTATAGTCATCTCTAGAGACAAGAAGGAAGAACTTAGTACTTGTTTTGAACATCTCAATAATATTAATGATAGGTATTAGTTTTTTAGATTTCAAAATTACAAGCCAGATTTAGAAATTGCGGTTTATACGCAGTCCGCCACCATTTTTCCCCTAAAATGAATTTCTTCGGATTAGACTACGTACACTCCTTAACTTCTATCAATTTCAATACAAAAGTAAAAATTACCTCCCGTACATTTAAAACGTTACAACATAATTTTATTGTTTCAAGATTTAAAAACCGTACTACCCTTTTGGTCACTTTTACATTGAACAATTTACAAAATTGCTCACGTATACAGTAATACGTTCCATGTTCCAAAAATGGAAAAAATCTTGGGGGAGGGGGGGGGTTCCGCACATATACACTTCCCTGTCACTATCATAAGGCTAATTTATTTAGAGTCTCCTTGACCTGTGAATTATGGCTTTCTTTCCTTGATCGGCATTAATTCGCTCACTTTTGCTTAATTTAATTTAAAGTAAATCAGATATCTAATTGTTTAGTGTACTTTCACTTAAAAAAATAAAAAGTGCACTTTTGCGCTCTTGATGTCTGTCTGTCTGAGTCACAAAGGCTCCGGAACTACACTTACAGACTTGGTAATGGTGTCATTCGATCAGAAATTAAAAATTATTTCTATTCATGTTTGTATTCTCGTTAGGGCATGAAATGTCGAATAAGGGCTATCGAAAAAACAAATTTGAAAGTGCACTCTTCGCCTCTTCCTGACAGGACATGATAGGACATTACACTGTATGGGACCTTTATGATGATAATTCCTGTCAAATGGATGTGTATCTTGTGATCGTGGATCCAAATATCAGTTATTTTATAAGATTTCCTTCCGGCCTTCGATCAAATCCTGTTCTGCTTGCAGAATCCGTTTATATTTTTCTGTGGCTGTACGTGGTCTGAGGTGGAAAGGTAGAAGAAAGCCAAAAATGTTATTTAAATTCACCTTCTGAAAACTGATTTAGAAATAACACAAAATCTGGATCCAGAAAGTGATTAAAGAATGTATAAAAGAACCACGAATTTTTTTTATTATTGTCTTATTATGTTAAGCGATCGATTTCGAGTTTTTAAAAAAAAACCCAAACTCGATCGCTTAAGAAAACAATAATAAAAAATATTCGTGGTACTTTTATACATTCTTTAGTCATAAAGCAGAACCAGAAAATGGAGATCTTCATAGAAAATATCTAGAAAGTGATCTTTTAGAAGACATCAACGTAGAAAATGACAATTTTATATTTGCGTGAAATGTAAGCATAGTATTGAAAGATAATATGCCCAATTAGAGTCCAAATGCCTACAAATAGCCCTGAAAATCCTTTAAATCGATAAGGTAAACATGAACGGAGAGAGGACTACACTTTCTCATAAAGTTCACGCAGAAGTAGAATATCAAAGCCATTAATGAGTTAAAAGTTACAAGAAAAAGTCGGTTTATTAGGACACATATTATTTTTTTAAATGTATATATATATGGACCATGTATACTGATCAAATATTACTCGTACATCCTTTATTTATTATTGTATGAATAGCTATTTGTATAACAAGGGAGGAAAGTTAAAGATTCCCTCCCACGTGTGAAGTTTAATGCCCGACGCGAAGCGGAGGACAGTAATCACACAAGGGAGGGATATGTAGTTTCCTCCAGAGTTATACATATGACTTTTTCTACTACCTCAACTTTAATTTAGCAAAGATAATTAATTTTTACGGTAAGATTTAGGATGTATCCATGGTGAAGTTATGTTGCCATGGTAGCGGTATAAACAGCAGCTTGTGTACTGGTCGTTTCTGTAATTTTTCATCAGGAAATATGGAAATAGAAAGTAATTTGGAGGAAAACATTCCCTCAGACATTTTAGAAGAAGCTAATCAGGGCATCGCTTGATCTATTGCCTGCAAAATCTAGTCATAGATATGAAATAGTTATTTATGTATCAAGGGCATTAAGGCTATATTTATGCCAAGGGCGACAGAAACCCGAGGGCCTCCGGCCCGAGTGATTGTAAGTCGCCCGAAGATTAAAAAATATCGAGTAATGCCTGAGGTGCATACATAATTTTATTTTTATGCTATACAAGGAGAAACTTACATTTTCTCGCCTGTGTGAGGACGCGAAAGAAGACAATTGCAGGCATGGAACGAGAATTTAATTTTGCCGACTAGGCGAGAAAAAAATACGCCTTATGTAAGCTAGATGGCGCGGTTGTAATAAAATTTGAAGGAAGTTATTTCTTTTTAATTAAATCTAGCTCTAACATTGGCTACAAGGGTCCTGGGTTCGAATCCCAGGTAAGGCATGGCTGTTTGTGATTGTATAGTGGGTTGAGTGGGAAGAGTAGCAAATTGCTAACATTCTGCCCACTATAAAATAAAGGCAATAAAAAGAAAATATGACAGATATAATTGGCATATAATAGGCAAATGAAAAATAAAAGAATATACTGCTTTCAAAAATTGGATGATGGGGAAAAAAGTCAAAAATTGCTGAAGAGGTAATCTTAGCACATTTTGCGCATATTTCTAAAACTCTTAAACCATCGACGATGTGGAGTAAATATTCAATGTTACCTACATTACTTATAAACGCCAACGTTGACAAGGTCATAGGAAATGGGTATAAACCAAAGAAAGCTAAAATTTTCGGTAGGAATTACATAAACAGATTTCTTTCGGAGACGCCCAATGACTATTACTTGCAAATGAAGGTAATTATGAGATGATTTGAATTTGATACATATATGAACGCTATATTTTGTTATGGGTTGCTTTAATTATTGGTCTTGCCGGAGCTTGCCGTTGCGATGAGCTAATTAAACTGACATTGCATGATATTCAGGATAATGGAGACATACCCGATAGCAAAACAAAAATGCAAACGACATTTGTAATCACTAACGAAACCATTAATGGAACAAGTGTACATGGAATTTATAGAAAATATGTTTCATTGCGCTCTGTTAAAACTGAACATACAAGATTTTTTGTGAATTACGTAAAAGGGAAGTGCACCATCCAAGTCATAGGGAAAAATACAATTGCCAAAATACCATACAAAATTGCAAAGTACCTCGAGCTACCAGAAGCAGAAGGTTACACTGGGCATAGTTTTCGGCGCACCTCCGCGTCTTTGCTGGTTGATGCTGGAGGAGATCTATTGAGTTTAAAGAGGCACGGGGGATGGCGCTCTACCAACGTAGCCGAGGGCTATTTAGAAGAATCAATCGTAAAAAAAGTATAGTTTCTAACGAAATTATATGCGGAATGCCCTCCACAAAGGTTTCTGGACAACATCAAATGAACTCTACAAATATTGAAAGTACAGGTTTCAATGTTAATCAATCTTCCTCACCTTTCATTACTTGCAACAATGTTACTAATTGCACCTTTAACTTCGGTTCTTCTACTAGCACTGAGAATAACAAGTACACATAAATAAAGTGAGTTGTAATTGAAGGGTATTTTGTTTACTTATAAGCTTACGTAGGTATATATAGAGTAGAGGGGAGGAAGAGTGCAGCCATGCAACGGCGCTGTGTGCGGAATATTGTAAATGCTGGCTACAGGGAGGACTGTCGCAATATCTTTAAATCGTTGCAAATTCTAACAGCTCTCCATCACAATACATTTTTGACTAACTTTTGTTCGTTCATAGAAATAAATCAAATTATATAACGTATAAAAATGTTCATTCTTACAATACTCGGAACAAAAATCAAATATATAATGATAGATTACGATTAAAAACGTCGCAGGCGGCACATAATTATTGGGGCCCTGTGTTGTATAACCGTTTACCTTCTTGTTTCCAATCTCTAAATGAACAACTTTTTTCCAAGAAACTTAAAACTTTTTTACGCGAAAATCCAATATATAACATCCAAGAGTTTTTAGATAACGACCTCAAGATTTTAACGCTTTAAGTTATTTTTTGTTGTTGTTTGTATTTTTTTTTTTTAATTAGTTTATTTCTAAATGATTTTTCATGTTATTTAATATTGTTCTATATGTTTCATGTATTTTATGTTTATGTGTTATACGATTTCGACGGACGAGTGTAAGCATTTCTTAAATGTATTAACACAATAAATTACTTACTTACTTACTTACTTACTAGCTTTCGACCCTCAAAACGGGGCGAGAAATGATATTTTCTTAAGGTAGTAGGAAAAACCACTATCATCTATCATGAAATCCTATTGCTGGGAAACATTCGGCAAAGATGAACGGCAATTATTTGATTTAGTTGACTGTATTTGGATACAAACCACCTCTTATTATTTTTTTTAAATTCGTATGTTCTTCTGCTGCTAAATCTTGTCCTTTTCAGTCTACTGCTGTACTTGATGATACACTCTCTTTGCATGCTGTTTCCAAACATAATTATTGATACATTTCATAGCGGATATTTTCTTCTGCAAGTATTATTTTGATTTTGGGAATCAGTAGTGATTTTTCCCACGCGCTACTTTAGTCGTGATTCATCCATTGATTAGAAATTTCGTTTCTTACACACTTTAAATATTGTACCTGACCTAAGAACTATTCCCTATGTAAAATTTCCCGATTTTTCGAATGGTACATTTAGATTTTTAGTCTTATATAATTTTCCACAGCTTTGGAATTTTACCTATTACTTCAGGAAGCCTCCATGTGTACATTGTACAAATATAAAGTCCACTCATATGGGAACTTTGTCCAAGTCAATTCCCAACTTAACTCCATTACATTGGATGTAACTTAAACTCTGGTAATAGCTGACAGTGCGCCAATCGCCAGTGCCTTGTAACTTACTGCCGACGGACTGATGGTTAGTTTAAACACAGCAAATGTTAGTTTTACGACCTAAAAAATCCTAAACCATTAAAACTAACATTGCATTCACTCTAGGTAGTTTAAATAAAACATTAAAAGCAGAGGAAGTATAATCTCTCAATATATTTGCACTTCGGCCGTCAGGAGCTTAGGAAATTGATTTCCAGCATACCTAAATTGAAACTTATACAGCTGTCGAGCATTCGCAAAATAATGTTACATTCCCGGATATCATTAGTCCAACTTTATGTTACATTGAAACACCTGCTAATAAGCGAGGCGTAAAAAACTCGGAAAAAACCTTCCATTCGGATTTACTTAGACATATGATGTAATATTACCTTCCATTATACGTATAGAGTTGCGAAGCAAGAGCGACGTAATAGACGGATATAAATGACAGAATGATGTTGACAGTGAAAATTACCTTCGAAAAGACGTGTATAAAACAAAAAAAAACTGGAAAGTAAAATAAAGTGATTTTGGCGCCGGCTTTTCTGTGTATTTGATTAGGTCTCATTTTTCTAAAATGTATTATTCTTGCATGTTGTGGAGAGGTAATATATTTACATTTTCCAGCAGTTGCGTTATATAAGTACTTCCATGTGGAAAATGAATAAGGGGCAGCATTTCATTACATTATCAGTCGTTTAATGGAACAAAATGGTACCTAGATAGTCAATATCGTTAATATCAATAGGTTTTATTTGGCTGTAGACATCTTTCGCGGTTGTCTTCTTTTTAGCAGCATTGGGACGCTCAGCTTTGACGCCAGGCACCTCTCTGTTCGAAGGCGGAGCTGTCGTCTCTGCTAGTGACTGTTGTAACTGTACACTTGTGTTTAATTCAGTGACTATCGATGTAGTTGTCCCCACAAAACTCTCGAGCAAATCACTAGGAGCAGCAGTAATATTTGAATTCAATATTTGTTTAAAAAGAAACAGAAATGATTAAAAAACACAGCTTGTCCACTTTGAATTATTGCAAATAAGTCTTCACTATTTACGGTACCTAATCACAATTTGATAGTCCCCCATTATTTAAACTAGGCGCCAAAGGGCAATAATCGAAAGCCTCAAATTCAACCCCACAGAACAATAAAATCTGATTTCTGATAACGCTACTTTCGAAAGGCAAAGCGGTGGTCTTAATTCATCTGTTTCAGTACATTATTGAATGGGCAATTCACTACAATAGAACAATTTCTAGTTTGCTACCTCAATTTAAGTAGAAACAGTTCCATTAAGCGGTAATCTGATAACAAGCAAATCCGAGGATTTGTTCGTATTTATTACCTACGCTCGGTTTAACGCAAATTCTCTGCAAGTATAAATTAATGAGATATAAAACTTTGCACATTTCCTTTTGGTTATATGCGATAGTAAAATTTTAACGGACTTTTAAGTAAAAGAAGTCCCGTATGTTAGATCGTTACAATGACACATTTCGCACTTTAGTTGCCACTCTAAAACATTTTAAAAGAATTATATTTTTCTTAAAAGCAATCCTTATTTTATTTACTTGTCGTCTTTGAAGTTTCCTGCATAGAGAATGGAGAAAATGGAAAGCAAATAGTCGAAGTGAAGAAGATTTCATTCCGATACAAAATTGCTTACCTATTCCTATGTGCAGAAGTGCTTTGTGCTCGGCTGAAATAATTACGTGTGGTTTACAACTGACCGTATTTGATTCTAGTTCGAAATGGGGAATAGAATCTTTTGTAAAAGCTCTACGCAGTAGATAAAAATTTACTACCCAAAAAGAACTCGAGATATGATTTTTTAAGTGCCCCCGAGGGCACCATGCACTTTTTAGTTTACACTTTGCCGTGAAAAACAAAGGATAAGTACGTCATTACCGAACTGATCGATAGCATAATATCTGAATTACAAACAGAAACTTTATGTAATTGCGTAAATTGTAAATTCATACCATTTTAAATTGCTAATTCTATCTTTCGAGTAGAAAACCTAAATTTAGATTTTCACTTCTTAATTTGAACCCCGAACGATAAATTATGAGCCAAGGATGAGCGTTTGAAAAATTTAAATCGTCGATCGATTCGCGAAATGGTGAAAGCCCAAATTTTTCTTCTGATTTCTATTTCCCGTCATTTTGTAATCAAACTTAGATTAATGAAACTTGAAAGTGTGCTCTATGCGATAGTGAAATTAAATTATCTGCCATTGGGTTAGTTTTCAATCGCCTATTTGAAAATCGTCCAATTTAACATGAGCGCTTATGGAAAAACATCCAAGCCTGACATTAACATCGCGATAAAATTTCGCGGGATGAGCCCTTTAAAGATTCCTTGTTTCATTACGAATTCCATGAAAGTGCTTATCATTGGATTAACTTTCAAAGTATCTTGAATTATCTACGTCAAAATTGTCTTTATTTTCCATCGGGAATGCTTCCATTTGGTCACCTTCTTTTTTGTTAGTATGGCCGTTCATTTGCAGTCCCAAACACACCTCCAAGCCTTTCCTGCTGTGCCTTTCAAATTCCTTTCTCAGTTCCTGTACGGTCACGCGTGGTCCAGCCATCTTCCCAATCATTGCTTTTGAATCCCCACCAACATCGTGAAGCTCCATCAAGTCTTTCGAGTTCAGTGCCTTCTTTCTGTCTCTTCATAAAATTAGATGAAGTCAGTGAGTCAGTGATTCAACAATACCTAATATATAACACGCAGTCGTATACAGAATTGTGGGGATCCTAAATATGGAACTTCCGTTCGTTCCCAGTGAGAAATCTGTCTAGTTTGCGAACATTCTGTTACCTAATGAGCGACAAGGTGTCCAACATGCCATGTAGTCCAGTCAAATTACGGTATGGGCTGGATGTTGTCATGAAACCAAGTGTATTCCATGTCAAAAAATCCGCTGAAGCCAAAAATCATACTCCCCCTGACCGGATACTCCCGGACCATGTTATAAACAAAAAACCAAGGAAAAATGGGAAACTTTCGTTTCTTTTTGCATTTGACTTCAATAAATTATCTCGTTAACTAATCTATTGCTCTGAGGGAAAAAATGAATAGAAATGAATTTGTTTAGAATCAAATTTTCTATAAGACACAGTTGGTATGGAACATTCATTTTCAAATGTTATTGTTTTTTATGGAAAAATTTAAAAAAGTAATTCCAAAGATTAACAATTTGTTATTACTAAGATTCATCGGATCTTTTTGAAAATCCGTTCTTTTGGTAACAAAACAATATGACCAATACGATCACCGAAGGTATCATAGTCATTTATTAATTGTTAATTAAATAAACAAATTTACAAAACGATGCATTCAAACTGGTTGACTCCCAAAGCGTTCTCGATGATTTTACAGCAGGTGGAACCCTAAAACAACCATTTCCAAAAATTGTCCCGATGATTCTTGAAAATAGACGGACTGTGGAATTCTTTTAGTTAACTAACAAATTAAATAGGTCCTGAAATATAAGAAAGGTAACTATATAATAGGCCCTTGGCCCTCTGATTAACAACAATCATACATTTTGGTCAAATAGAAGTATAAAAAATTCACACTTTAAAAAATCGTTCGATGCGAACCGCAAAATCATTTTTGGAGGTCTCGAAAACAAGCCCAAACTCAAAAACTGATTTCTCGTGAACTATTAATCGGATTTGGCCGTATTTTTTTAAGTGTAGGTCTTTCTGAGAGCTTTCCATTCGCCTATTATAGATCTACATTTCTTGTTTTTTTGGACATTATTCCATTTGTGAACTAAGAAAATTCTTCGAATTTTGAAAAAAAATTCCACAATCCGCCGATTTGCAAAAATCATCGGCACAATTGTTGAAAACGGTTGATTTAGGGTTCACTAACTCTAAAAAAATTGAGAACGCTCTGGGAGTCGCCCAATGTGAAAAACAAAGCATCGTTTTTTTAATTTGTTTGTTTAATTAATCAATGACTATGGTACCTATGGTGATCGGGTTTGTAGTATTGTTTTGTCATCAAAAGAAGTGACCAAATACGGATTTTCAAAAAGATCGGATGAATTTTACTTAGTAAAAACAGATTGTTAATTTACGGGGTTCCTTTTTAGCGCATTTCCGCAAAAATAAAAAAAAAATGCGTCCGTCCGTCCGCTCGTTCGTTGAGCCGCTACTAGTTCTTTATCTTAAGAACTATTGTTCTGCTTTTTTCGTTATTTGGTTCGTTATGGTGTCGAGGCTTGCACCAAAGGAAGGAATTTTTTCTGCGTTTATTGCTAAAAAAGTTATTGTAAAAAAAAACAAAAAACCGTTTTTTATATGTTCCATATGTCCGATCGCTTTTAGATCTCCGTTAGTTATGAACTGAATTGCATGAAATTCAATATGGGCATTGCTTTAGCCATATAATACGCAATGCCAAAAGTTAAGTCGAATTGATTCAAAATTCACAGTGCCCTTTTCGCATCTCGGCCATTTATAAACCGAATTGCATACTTTTTTATTTATAAAAGTATTTGAATGAAATTTGATACATAGGCACTTGGAACAAAGGAAAATCTAACGTTAGTTTCAAAATTTGTATCTCTTCATTTTTTCCCTTAGAGCAATAGTCAACGAGAAGTCGACTGTGAAAAAAAGCGACATTTTCCCGTTTTTTCTCGTTTTTTGTTTATTACAATATGTTCCGGGAGTTTCCGGCCAGTAGTGCGGCGGCAGAGCCTCAAAATCGTTCATATACCTAATCAAGTGGTACAACCACATGTGTTATATATCAGATTACGCGGAATAAAAAGATATAAAATTTTCTATCTTTCAAAGTAAACACATCTTCAGAAAAATACACTTTTGCCGAGTGAGAAGTCAGACAAAACTGATAATATTTTGGAGGTTTTGTGTAAATATCTTTTAACTCGACCAACAGCCGACATCTAAACTATATGGATCTAATAGTTTTTTTATTCCGCGTAATTTGATATATGACACATGTGGTTGTACCACTTGATGACCTCGAAAACTAAGCGCCTTTTCTGGAGTCTGCCGCCGCACTACAGGGGGACTATGATATTCGGATTCAGCGGATTTTTTACAAAACACTTAATTTCGTTGCGTCCAGTTTAGATTACTTTGAAGCTATTTTGATTGAAACCAGGTCGCAGAATTCCTCAACAAGTGTGTGCTCTTTTATGATGCACCAATCCTGAGTGCATCGAACCGAATGAAGTTGTGCCCAACGAGCCCAACTTGACTGCTACAGTCCCTCAGGACCTCCAGAAGAAGGTGACAAGCTTTCAAGGGCAAGATTTCTCTCGGTTAATCCAGTTGCATGAGCACAAGTATAAGGATTCATCTTCTTGGCTGGAATCATGTATGCAGAGAATTCTTCTTCACCACAGTTTGCTGACAATCTCCAAGGCTGCTCTTGGTAAATTTTATATGTGAAAATCGGCGCTGAAATACATGTTCTAGGGGAACATAACCTCTCGTTTATGCTCTATTTCTCTAGACTAGCCAGTTCAATAAGTTCCTGGTCATCATGAATCTTCCAGTGTTCCAACCCATGTGCTTTTATCTTCAGAACCCGACGTTCAGTGTGATGACCCTGTTACAAATCCAGAAACGTTGACCCGCCCTCGAAAATTCCTGCAGCAACGTGCCTAACCTTGAGGAGCCTTGTGAAGAGCCAGCTGATTCCTTCAAGAATCCTGGATCCAACAAGTCGCCTCAATAAAGATAGCAGAGTACTCCAAAGAGGAAACCTGAGAATCGTATCCTCTCTGAGAAGACCTCAGCAAGCAAGTCGCCTCATCAATTTAACCAGCAACCGGATATTCCCAAAACTCCTAAGAAGAGACCCTTGTCCTTTTCGCCCCAGAAGGTCTGAAGTGTAACTGATTCTCGAGAATCCCAAGTTGGTTGAAGCTGGAGTGCGAATTGGTGACAAATAGCAGCTTTGGATGGAGAAAGTCCACATCCCATCCCGAAGATTTGAATCATAGTTTGAAGATTGTAAACAACAAGCTTTATTATCGAAAGAAGAAAAATATTTACAACTTTTTGACTTCAAGAGATGTTTCAATAACGCCACCAAGCAGAACAAAGGAGATGTGGACAAGGTGAAGGCAGCACTGGTGAATGTTTCAGCACCCGCTTTAGGTTAGCACAATGCGCGTGTAGATTGGTGCAAAGCGAAAGTAGATGAAGCCAAATATAAATACAAGAATCTACCAGAAATGTAGCTTCTTTCTGATCCAACGTTTCGTGCTGATCTGAATTGGAGAGCACGTTGAGGTGGCAGACCAGCCTGCTCCATGTGGTCCTTGCTTCAAAATGAGAGCGTCAACCACATGTGTTCCAAAAATCTCAGTATTGACTATTGTGAACCTCTCTTTGAGATTGCCCAACTGTCTCCATCTGTAAGAAATTACCTCTTAATCCTGAGTCAGCGACGGGCCAAGAGGCTGAGTGGCAGAACAAGCCTAATGTGAAGAGGAGAGCTGCAGCTGAAATGTGAATACAGGTAGAAGAAGGTGGACAGGAGGAGAATGGTGATGATGATGAACCCTTATGCTTCTTCTGCAACTAAACTAAAGATCATCCGAGGGAAATTGGTCCACAACAACACTGCTCTTGAAACCTTGCCACCTCCTCTAGCTGCGCAGTAATATCTGGAGTTCCTGAGGCACTGTGGCAGCTATGTCATGTGGTTTGCTGCACCCAGGATGGTTTGCTCCATGAAAGAGCATAAACTGGTCGAGGAATTCTGCGACCTGGTTCATGGTTTATCTAGCAAATTTGTAAAGTAACTACGAAAGCTGAGTGTTTGCAGAACCAGCAAGCCAGCAACTACATTACAAAGAATTTAATTAGTAAACTACATCATATAATTATGCGAAGGTTTCTCTTCACCCACACCTAAACGCGCTTCTTTCTGGAATTCCTTTTCGACTTCCTCCTTAGCGTTTTCCTCCTCTTCGATCTTTTAACTTTAGTTCTCTGTAGCCGTCGAGCACGATCCGCCATATCTTTGAAGGGTTGCCGTTCCTCTTCCGTCATACCTCTCCACATTGCTCCGCCGTCTCGAGCAATATCTTTCGCCGACTTATTTGGATTTTCCCTCCTGTACTGCGCAAGATAGTTCAAAAAGGCGCTGGTCGAAATTTGCTGGTTTTCCATTCTCGCAGCTGCAAATTTACACCGAAAAAATTTAAAACGTCAATGAGAAACATTTGCGAACTGTACAGATGGGTCGATTAAAAACCGCATTTTAAATTTACGCCGCAGTGCATGTTTATAAATTATTCTAGAAACAATGAAAGCATTCCGTATTTACTGTGAGATTAAAATCCATGTTAAAACCATGAAAGTAAATCTAATATTTTGAATATGATCATTTTTAGTGCAGAAATCACGCGAGAAGCATATGGAGAAATCATTCATTGGATTCGCGTTTTGCTGGAATTTGTCTTCTCATGCCACGGTGGAGTTGGACAGCAGGTGGAGTTTGTGTAGATTTTAATGTTCCGTAAGTTTCATGGTAGTCGTATTAACATCGATTTTATTTGCGTATTTACTGTTCATCCAAACCGGACAACGAAGAATATTTACATTTGAAATTCAATCGGGGCCACCAAGCTTTGGATAATATTATTTTTGGCCTCGCAAAGATTTAAATAGTTAACTTCTACATTGAGGTCGCCATCTCTTTTACTAAGATCACTTAAAATTGAACCGTCAATAATACTTCGAATACAACCTAAATGCATTTTACGGTGACAAATTAACGCATACATGAGCTATGAATTTGGTTGCCTTATTATGAAATTTAAATGGAAAACGATTTGATTCCACAAGCTAAAAGTCTGAAAACACTGGTCATAAATTCAGAGGTTTCTTTCTCTGATTTATACTTTAATGGTAATAGTAATACTTAAAAATTGCTTTTTTATTATTAACCTGGAGGTCTTACAAAATAGGAAATTCTTTAGCAAACTTTACTCATTGATCAGTTTCAACTTAGCGGCAGAAAAATGAACGTAAATATTATCTAACTTGTCTCACAGTTTTCTTTATCGCAATTTCGCTGTACACGGGCCACAGCTTTAACTCTTACTAGCTCTACGGCTCAAAGATGAATCACTTATTTCTTGCAAAACTCCCCTTTTTTTATACTAAGGTGACTTAAAACGTTTTATTGCCCAACAGAAAAACAAACATTCCAATTATAGGACAATATGAAGTTACAAATAATAGAGTGTGCAAATGTGATAATATCTCGAATCTTAATATAAGTAATAATACTTTAATGTTAAATAACAAAAATTAATCAAAATGAAAAACTACTAACTCATTGTATCGTATTAACCATACCTAATACAAAAAATGGAATACGGCGAACTTTCACATTTATTAACCACCAAGACGAAAAGATAAATTTTCTGTCGAAAGTATTCCCGATGTAGACGGGTTCTAGAAGACTCTTCATTAAATACCAGAATGGAACACGCTTCAACCAAGTGCTAGGCAAAAACACAATAGGCAGTTGCCCGTCGAAAATAGCCACATACTTGAAGAAGGGAAATTCAGCCTACACAGGACCTCGGCTACAATGTTGGCAAACAAAGGAGTTGATCAAGGCAGCATTAAAAAAGCGTCTACTGTCGCAGAAAGTTATGAAGAAAAATGTATTGAAAATAAGGTGGAATTCGCACAACAATTTTACACGGTGGAAATTTCTCCCCGTAAAAGTTCAGTTTAAAGTAATTTTAAGGATAGTAATTCGAGTGTCAATTCTTCCCTAAAATTGCATGATGGAGTGACCAAAAATACACTCCTTTAGTTGAAAAAAAAAAACAAATTCCTATCGTTTTTAATAATAATTCTTCAAATTGTTATTAAATTGTGCATGCTTTTTTTCCAAATAAGAGTTGTTATGAAAAGGATCGGGGTACGTATTAGTTCTAACAGGTAAGAATGACTTACAACCCTCCTGTCATATCTTGCAAAAAGGTTCTGAATTAATAAATTTGATATTGTTCATGGGCCGGTAAAGAATAAATTAATGGGAACGATTACGTGAGTCTTTCCAAAAGGTTTGTTTGTATTTCACCTTAACGCATCATTTCAACACAATCGCAACGTATCCAGAGGCCAGTCCAAGCTAAAATTATACGGCTGATCCAATAATCGATATCTACCCCGTTTTATTATGGTTTATTTATTATGTACCTTGTTTTATACATCCCGGGCTGTTGAAAGGAAATCTCGAGTTGTAAATTTTATTACAACTTCCAAATATCCTTGGGGTTTCTCTAAATTTTATCGCGTACACTTTTCACCTCCCGCAAGTGCGAAAGGCTCGTCTGCTGAGACTGATTGAATGAAAATAAAACGAATCGCTTTTATGGATTTAATTTTATTAGGAATGGAACAGGAACAAACAGTTACCGGTAACATCATCGAGAAGTCAACAACTTGCCTGAAAAGTAAATTTACTTAGCAGCTACGAAGTTCTCTCTGGAAGTTGTCGATTTAATTTTGAATCCGGCAACTTCTTATTTAGAGATGACAAGTATAGACGCTCTCATCAGCAACCTTTAGAAAAGGTAATGAACATGAATTTACAGTCTCAATCATGTTAGTTATCAAGAAATAACCACTTAAAAATTATTACCTAAGAAATGAGCAGCCCCCTCTTCCCACTCAGAAGGGAATATACCACTTTTTAGCGCATTTTTGCAAAAATTTTTTTTTGTAAAAAGTAGCTTTTAATCTCACTTTGGC
>NW_022170663.1:2132392-2133100 GCF_008802855.1 Photinus pyralis | reverse complement strand
GGCCTCAAAAAAAGGCAGTGTATAACCTTCCTTTTTTACCAAAAATCGACTGCACCTAAATTTCTCGGGAAAACACTTTTTCTTATTAATTTTGGTGCTTAGAATCCAAATCAATTCGTACTTTTTCGATCATACTTCTCAATCAAAAGTTATAGAAACCAATTTCGAAAGAAAATTCAAAGGGCTGCAACTTTTGAACTAGTAGCCCAATCTTGGAACTGTTTGAATAATTCTCTCTTCTCTCTTTTCAATAAAAAGTTAGGTTAGAAACTAGGGAATGCAAAACCGGGATTGCGGGATCCCGAAATACCGGGATCCCGCAGCATTTTTGCGAGATTAATCCCGCACATAAATAGAGTTGGCTCCCGCGGGATTTGCGGGACTGAGGAATTGGTCAACCAAGGGGACGGTTCTGTTTACTTTGTTAATGAAACTGATAACGGCGAATTAATTTGTTAAATAATTGTTAAACTTTTTTCGTTAAAAATGTACTATAATTTTTGAGGCACTTTAGAAGAATTTTTTGCTTTACAGGTAAGGTTTTTTTGAGTTCTAAGTTAGGCCGAAGGTTCTTTTTTGTTAAATATTGTGATAATTAGCGATTTATTTTAATACAGAAGTTAAACGCACAGAATTGCTTCTTTGCCAATTTATTTAAAGTTTTGCGAGATCCTGCAAATACCGGGATCCCGCGGGATTAACATCTAA
>NW_022170663.1:2055121-2132292 GCF_008802855.1 Photinus pyralis | reverse complement strand
GAGGGTGATAGTTATCAAATATGCCATGTTGATTTTTGCCATGTCTTGAGTTTGTCAACTCAGGTAAGAAAATTAATAAATATATCTACGACTTGTAAAACTTGTAACGCATTTAACTAAGAATTGGGGCATTCTTTCATGTAATGAGATGAGATTTTATTATTATGCTTCCTTTTATTGCCTTGTTTAAGATGAACAGCTTATAAAACTCACCAGCCGTCACGTTCATTTTTAAGGGGGAATTAAATTTTACAAAAGATGGGTTGAAATATACCGTCATTTGGAAATGTTAATTCAATATTACCCCTAAATTTCGAAACTTCGATATTTTCATTTTTCAATAGTCCTTTGATTGATTTCATCAATTCCATTGCGTTTGGTATCGTGGGAGCGGAAATACTTTTTATTGGGGGTGTTAGGATTCGACGCCTTTTCGTCGCACAATGCTGCATTTATACAATCCGTTATGGAATTGCTTCTATTACGTAGTTTAAGTAAATTTATTCGATGAAGTAAAATTAACCAACCCTTATACTTATTAGAGAAAGCATGAAATTTCAGTTCACACATTACGTCTTATGATCCGGCAATCAACAAATGTCTTTATTGGCGTGAAAATCGCAAGAATTTTGATTTTAATTACTGGAATACTGTGCGATTGGGGACACCGCGTTGTGTGTCTAAAGCTAAACCATTCGAGAATACAATCCAGACGACTTACCCATTCGTTATTACACAATGAAAATTTTACTCTGCCTTTATGGAGAATTCCAGATCACTGTGGAATATTCTAGAATCTATAGATCATTACGAAACATATAAAACGTGGTACCGCAGAATATCTGAAATCGAATATTCTACACAATTGCTTAATTTTGGTATAGCGCGAGTTATTGTAAATGAATACTGGATGTTTGTTATTTATGTTTATGAGGGTGATGATGGTCGGTGCCATGTAGGTAAATAGCTTTTTCCCCTCTGATTATTGCCTATTTGTGGGAATCATTCTTCCTTTTTAGCGGTTAGGGAAAACACAAAAATGTAATGGAAAAACTATGTACAATATAAAAATTCGCTTAGGTATACAAATCTTTTAAGCATCGCGTTGGGATCTGACGATAGTGGAGACAAGTGGACGGGATTTAAGTATGGATTCAATTTGAGAAAGTATAAGTTATCACCTAAAGTACGTTTTAAATAATCTTTAACTGTCTTGATAGCTGGCTCCCATAGGCCTCCTCAGCAGAAATAAAATGCGATGCAACACCTTATGGTTAAACTACAACTGTCAACGACAGTATCCTGCTTGTCCGCGAAAAACTATGCCAACGAAGTTTGAACTATGAACCATGAATAGACATGAGAAGGTTTGCCTCTGCGAGCAACGAAGCGTCGAAAAGTCATAATGGTGGATTTAGTGGTCAAGAAAGATTATATCCAAAAAGTGGAGGTGGTGATGATTTCATTAACTCAAATATTAACTTTAACAATGTCACGGTCAATTTTAGAAAATTTTTTTCACTCTTAAGGATTATTAAAACAGAATTTAACCTTCAGTATACACTTTTTTCCTCCTAATGAACCCATCCATCCCTAGATTATATGCTCTTCCAATGATCCACAAACCCAACAACCCTATACGACTCATCGTCTTTTTCTGCAACACACCAGTACATGAACTCTCTCTGATTATACTCGAGCTTTCCCGTTTTTCCCCTAACTCAATAACCTACTCCATTCAATTTGTCCACGAACCTTTAAAAATCAATACTTCAGAATCCCAACCCCTATTTCCTTTGATATAGTTAATTTGTTTCCTACGGAGAATGCAGAATAGTCCAAATTTACTTTCAGATTCTACTGCTTCAGACGAAACTTCCGAATTTTGAATCAATTGAGATCAATGCTTAAACCAAAATTTCTTTTTCATATACAAAAGTCGAGTCTCCTCTCCCCATTATTCGCTAATTATTTCTATCGAATCTAGAAACCACTAAACTCCCTACCATCGAACAACACTTCAAATTTTATAAACGCTATGTAGACTATATTATTATATTCGTGATATTCGACGATAACGACTCCGATTTAAAAATCCTAAATTTTAAAGTTTACCCTCGAAATAGAGTCCCTTAGAACCCTAAGCTTTTTGGAACTCCAAATTATTTATCAGGTAGCTTCTCAAACCAATTACCCTTAAAATTAATTTAAACTTCTTCATAAATCTAAGATCCGCATACACATCTTTAACTCCCTTGCGTGAAAATACTATGGTCACTTATCATGCATTACCTACCTTATATCGGGGAATTTTCTCACTGTTTTCAAAACATCTTCTATAAATACAACATCAACATATGTGATTTTTAAAGCGAACAGCAATCTAAAATCAGTGCTTTGACACACCAAAGACCAAATCCCCCTCACAGACAAATCCAGCATCTACAAACTTAACTGCCCGACAAATCTTCATACATTGCCCAGAGAGGGAGAAAATTCTCCACAAGGCTCCATGAACATTTCCAATGTGTTAATAGTATATTATACCTATACCGCGAAGGCGCAGACTACGTTTCGGGCAACAAGCACCCGGGGGATTAGGACGCACTTTAGTCCTGTGGTATATATGTATACGCTATTCTTTGTACTCCGGTAATCAGCCACAGCAATTTCAATGTTTAAGTGCAAATTTGAAAGAAAGTTTTTGTTGATTGTAGGAACAATACACCTTGTAATAAATAATGTCAAGTTGTGACCGTATCTCATATTTAATTACTCAATGGTATAATGATAAATGTCAGTTTGATTTAAATATTCTAGTTTAAACCAGAGCTGGGCAGTATTTGATTTTGTAAATACTTTTTAGTATTCAAATCCTTTAAAGTATTCAAATACTTTGTAATTAAATACTTTTATGGAAGCAGTATTTGTATTTGTAACTCAAAGCTGTATTTGGATACTTCGTAAAGTATTCGAATACTTCGCATAGTATTTGAATACTTAACCTTCCTTTTTTACCAAAAATCGACTACACTAACTTTTGAACTAGTAGCCCAATCTTGGAACTGTTTGAAATTATGGATTTTACAGGCCACATTCTATAAGAAATTTTTTTTCCGGGTCGATCTGAGACAATTTTTTTTTCGGGCCTCAAAAGAAGGCAGTGTATAAGCTTCCTTTTTTACCAAAAATCGACTACACCAAAATTTCTCGGGAAAACACTTTTTCTTATTAATTTTGGTGCGTAGAATCCAAAACAATTCGTACTTTTTCGATCAGACTTCTCAATCAAAAGTTATAGACTAGAAACCAATTTCGAAAGAAAATTCAAAGGGCTGTAACTTTTGAACTAGTAGCCCAATCTTGGAACTGTTTGAAATTATGGATTCTACAGGCCAATTCTATAAGAAAATGTTTTTTCCCCGTCGATCTTAGACAATTTTTTTTTCCGGCCTCAAAAAAAGGCAGTACTTTTAAGTTATTCAAATATTTGAGAACAATTTAGAAATGTTTAGGGAAAGTTTCCATTGTCACAAAATCAAATATAAAAATCCGATACAACTGAATACCGAACGATCCTGGGGTGAAACTTTTTGACTCGATAGTCAACGTAACTTAAAACAAATAGGGACCTTTCTTATATCCTTATGACCAGGCTTATGACCATGTGTACCAATTTTCAAAGCGATCGCACGTTTTTAAACAAACTATCATGCTCACGGACAAACGCCGGATGGTCAATAAAGGATCTGTTCCAAAATCGCTAGGATTAATTTCAGAAAGGCGAACGTATCATGTGCACGAGCGACGCTTTGAAAACTGGTACACGTATTCTTAAGGATGTAACTGGTATAAGAAAGGTCCTGGTATAATAATAATAATAATAATAATACTACGCTTTTACTCCCCTTAAATTTGTATATAACAATAGATATGTATATAAGAAAAGCTAACCCCATACAAAGTATAACTTGATTTTTTAAGTAGTATACTATTTTAAATTTTTAATGTATATATTGGAGTGACAAGTATTCGAATACTTTTTAAAGTAAGGTAATGAAATACTTTACAAAGTATTCGAATACTTTTGAAAGTATTCGAATACATTCTAAAGTATTTGAATACTTATTTTTTAAAGTATTTGAATTCTTTTCAATGTAACTGTATCTAGTATTCGCTTGTGCTGGACGTAAAAGTATTTAGTACCTTTGATTTGTTAGTGTAAAGTATTTACTATTTAGTATTCACATACTTTTTGAAAGTATTCTGCCCAGCTCTGGTTTAAACCTACAGCGTAGAAATGATCGTTTAAAATTCCAAAGAATAAGCTATAGGTAAGGAAACCTACACCCTCCCAAATTCGAATGGAAAAGGGTATAAATGTAAAATATGGTACAAAAATAAAAATGTACATATAAAGGTAATCATTAATCATTAAATTGTGTTTGACAATTCAGTGTGTAGTGTCACATTTTGTCCCGCGTCGCGTTTTTCTCCCTCCGGGTGAAAAAGTGACATTTTGGACGACACAATACGTTGATTTAATCCACGTAGTACAAAAAATCAATTCCTCTTCCACCAAATCCTCCTTCGCTTCGCATTTATTGTAATAGTTCTGTTTTTATAATAATTTCAACACACCCTATAACATAAATTCCCTTTTAAAATTTGCCGATATGTCAGTTTCCTCTTTAACTATTTCCAGACATGTCTTCTGCATGATCATGAACTTTAAATTCTTATTGTAATCTTACAAATATGTAGTCATCTCAACACTTTTATAAGTTTTATACATTTTCCCCCTTTTCCGACATGAACATGAAAGTAGCTTTAGACCATTTATTTTTAACTCTGTTTATTTATAGGTTAAGTTTTCAACTTAAACCCCAAATGTTAAAAAACTTCAACTTCCGGATAGTTGTCTCAACAAGACTTGTACACTAGGATAACCTCCCCGGTTTAATCGGCCTTAAATGCACCCGGCTCTGGCCGTTAAAAATAAAAAACAATGCGTTTCACCCTTTATCCTTTATCTTTACTCGTCTTAAGCGTTGTAATTTAACTTTCCATCTTGCCTAATAAATTTATAGTAACTTAGCGCTTTAAGTGTTCAATTTACTATAAGTCAACTCTTTTTAGTCGCCTGATGATGGCCTGTAGCCATTAACTTATCATGAATAAAATTATATGGGAAAGGTTTCGAGTTTCATTGCTCCAATTTTATAACTTACGTAAATCAAATTAATTATGAAAAATATGTTTACTTCTGTCATTAAACAAATTAATTAAAAGGATGTGGAGAACCTTTGAAAATGAAACTAAACTGATAAGTCCCTTAAGGGTTTTGGCACGTGATTAATTGAACTAAAATGTTTTCAAGATGGTGCCACTTCCGCAAATACCGGAAGTAGCCATCAACTTTGTTACTTTAAATAGGAACCCCCTATTTTATCTACATTTTTGGACTCTATACGTCGAATTTTGAGTACAACGATACTTCCTCCAAGAGCTTCGTCGATATTCAAGTTTTTATGTCAAAAATTGAATTTGCATCAGTGGTAATTTTAAAAAGTTATTATTCGAAAACGGTAAGAGATATTGCAAAACAGTTGCCACTGCTTTATTAAGGAAAGATCGAATTTTCTTAGGGTATGCGTAACCGTCTAAATTTCTATCTCCATTTTTTTCAAATGGTACCCACCATTTTTTTCTTCAGTGTTGTTTTCCTTTTTCCGAGACCTTTAATTTGATACAAAATGTCAAAGGCTGCTTCAAACGGTTTCCCAGATATTCCATGTTTTAATTGCTTCTTGTAGCAAATTGATAAAAAAATTAAGTCTTAAGTTGACAGAGAATATATTTATGCAGCGGCCAGCCAAATGGCTTTAGCGATGTATGTTTGATTGAACGCTATTAAATTCCGGCAATAACGAAGTACTTTGAATTTGAAGGATTTTTGCTTGAGGCACAATGTGGAGCTCATTAGTGTTAAATTTTGTGAGAAATGTTTCAAATCTAGTTAAGCTTTTAATTGGGCACGTTCTCTAATGAGAGAATCCTTACTGGATTACGAAACGAAATGGGCGCTATACAAAACGAAAACCAAACAAAGGAACGTACAAAACGAAATGGTGAAAATTACGAATGGAAATGCACGCCACTTGAGGCTTTGTGCTATCGCGACGAACAAATTAAAAAATTACAAAAGTCCTCGTATGTGCATCGATGAGACTTCAGCGCATTTTTGGCGTGACGGATCAGTATTGCATTAGCAATCAGTATTTTATCAGAAAATTTTAATTATAAAATAAGGTTTATGCAAACATATATTTCTTTATTAATTTTCACGAACTCTAATAATAATTGGACGATGGTATGAACAGTACGACTCGTAAACCGAACAATCAACAGTGTAGTTGACCATTTTGCCAAAAACTCCGTCAATTATTGTTCCGCCATTCGTTGTCACTGTTCGGGGAGAGATGATCACTATATTGAATTTCTCTTGAAGAAATTTCTCTACCCGATTTCCGACAGTTAATGGGAAATTAAAGTCTCCCATAATCAAGACGTCTTCAGTTGCCTCAATGAAATCCCCGATCTCCGATAACGCTGCAATCAACAAGTTGTTGCCTTTACTAGGAGCATCAGTGGTTCAAATTTCAAAGAAATATCTCCATAAATAAGAAAGTTGGCATTGCGCAGTCACTGCGCATGCCTACACATAATTTTTACTATTTGCGAAATGTTTGCCTTTACTAGAAGCATCTGTGGTTCCAATTTCAAAGAAATATCTCCATAAATAGGAAAGTTGGCATTGCGCAGGGACTGCGCATGCGCACACATAATTTTTAGTATGTGCGCAATGTTTGCCTTTACTAGAAGCATGTGTGGTTAAAATTTCAAAGAAAAATCTCAGTAAATAGGAAAGTTCGCATTGCGCAGTCACTGCGCATGTCTACATAATTTTTACTATGTGTGAAATGTTTGCCTTTACTAGAAGCATCTGTGGTTAAAATTTCAAAGAAATATCTCCATAAATAAGAAAGTTGGCAATGCGCAGTCTGCGCAAAATAGAGAGTGCAATAAAACTGTCTGAAATGGGCAAATATAGACCATAGCAGCTATCAATTAGCGAAAACCCGAAGTCTCTAGGTGTCCCAGGGGCCGAGATCTCGATGGAACGGACGGACGGACGGACGGGCGGACGGACAGACGGAAACACGAGCACATAAGCGTTACCTCAACTTCGTTGTGTTACGCTAAAAACCGCTCAGACCTGGATACGATATTTTTAACCAAAATTATACCACAAACTGTAAAACTCATCACCGTGTTATGATTTTGATTAGTTTTCACCTTGAAGTAGTTATCCTAGATAAGTCATATTAGTGACCGTAGTTAGGCAATGCCAAAAGTATATTTTATAAAAAAGCCATTCCTCTACGTCAATCGGATCGGCCTAAAATCGATATACGCACGGACAAGTTTTCAAGCGGCGTTAGTTATTTCGCAAATTCTAATTAAACGCAACCACTACGGGCTTAATGAATATCCATTGCGCCAATAACTCGACAAGACGGAGATAATGCAAAAAACCGGACCTCTCTACGATGTCTAGATCAAAAGTTTTTCAATCCGCCCAGCCACCCAGCCAGCCAGCCAGCCAGCCAGCCGGACAAAGTGAAATGATAAGCTCCTTTTTGTTACCAAAAATGCGCTAAAAATTTAGCTTAGGTTACCTATTGATAACGTAATTGAAAGATTTTTTTACTTCGGAACAAATGGACGACAATAATACCTATCACAACGTAAATTATAGGTACAGTTGTGTAAACAAATCGACGACAAAAAGGCAGGTAGCAAGCAAAAGCTAATTTTTAATTTAAATTAGCATAAAGGTTACAAAGTGAAATGAATTTACGTTTAAGGGATGTGGATGAACGGTTACTTACTTAGAAGGCTCGTTGTTTACTTATACATTGATCGATGATTGATTATTAGATCGACGCCACAGATTTTAATTTTTCTTGCTTCCATCCACATCTGATAAACTTTCATCCGGCTCGAAGGACTATTTTTAATAATAATCGATGCCATGTAGGTAAATAGCTGATTCCAATTTCACCCTCGAATTATTGCGTATTTGCGGCAATAATTCTTCCTTTTTCGGTTAAGGAAAGCACCGATTTTTGCGATAAAAGCGTAATTGGAAAACTATGTACAATATAAAAATACAAATCGCGAACGTAAAGCCGCATTGCTTCTTAATAGTGTATTTACACATGCACAACATAAAATGCGTTTGCCGAGATGATCGGATTTCTTGAACGATCTTCAAATAGGTAATTGAATAATTTTTGTACGTTAACAAGGTCAAGTTCATTGATTTCTATTATCAGTGGTTACAACTGAGGTTTAATTTAGTACTCGTTGCATTTGCAGTCCACCTAAAGATGACTTGAACTGCTGCGAATTCTTTTAATCGGTTTTATTTTGTGTTCAGGGGGTTTTAAATTGTTATCTGGATCCCATGTGTTTGTGGACATGGCCATTGGTCCAGTGTATTTTGTAAGTCACAAATGGAAAATCACCTCTTCACTTTTTAATTCAATCGTTGGACATTGCGTTATGTTACGATTTTGATTAACATTTCAATTTACTAATACTGCGTGTGTGTCAACAAAATGATGTGTTCCGTTTCGTTACAGTCGACACTCAAAATCTCGAAAATACTCGCTTCAAGACAGCTCCACAAAATCAAATGCGCACCCGAAAAATCGCAGAGTTTCCACCCAACCTGAGGACTTACGGCTCAAGGGAGCCGACCGTGACCAATTGGACAGTCATCGTTCCGACGACCCGAAAGCCTTACGCCGACACAGGACGTCGAGACCGTCGATTGTTCACATCGGAAGAAAGGATGGAATGGATAACTTCCAAGCAGCCCTTATGAAGAAAATGTATGACCATAGCCCACACGCGGTTTGTTATAAGTTTAAAATTGTTAAACGCCGTTACCACGGATCTTTTGTAGATTTTCGTGCAATTAGACGAGTTGTTTGGCGGTAATGAGGATCGCGAGTGGAAGGAGACGGCGCGATGGATTAAATACGAAGAGGACGTGGAGGAGGGTGTGGATAGATGGGGCAAGCCGCACGTCGCTTCCTTGAGTTTTCATTCGCTTTTGAACTTGCGAAAGTGTTTAGAAGAAGGTTTGGTAAATTTGGACATGGAAGAGAAGGAGTTGCCCGGAATCGCGTATCGAGTTTGCGAAGACCTATACAAAGAAGACTTGATACGCGAGGAAGACAAAGCACCACTGATGAGAATTTTATTACTTAGACATCGACATGTTAACGAACACCATGACAGGGGTTTCCGGTTTAGCAGAAAGCAGAGCTATACTTCTTTGCAGGTGAGTCCACTAAGGGGGCGTTGAAGGGTTCAAGAGTATATACTCTTTGACTCTTCTGCCTTAATCTTACTCGAATCTCTGGAATAATTACATCATTGGTGATTGCACTTACAGTCCCAGTGGCTGGAAGAGAATGGCATTTCAAACAGACCTTCTCGTTGTTCCGTATGTTTAACACAAGGTCCTCTGTGCCCTCAGCATTTATTACCTCGTCACTCAATTTCTTCCTACATACAAGTAACTTTTTTGTAATTAAATTGCATCGATTTTTTGTGACATTTGTACGCTTTCTTTTTTTGTTTGCAAACGTAACATCAGTAGTAGTTCATTTTTTAAAGCACTAACACTCTAGCAGCTTGCATGACCACCACATAGCATTTGAAACATTTCCTAACAAATCTGGATTTACTGCGGTTCATAGTGTAGGTAGTGTTGTGAGGCGTCAGTATTTCCAACCGAATTTTACAATATTTTTGGAAATATTCGGGAATACTGTCATTGTTATTAAGAACGAAAATTTGCACACCGAAAATTGAAGCGAATATATCCCATAACTTCTCGAGGATTTTAGTAGAACATTCTTCCAACCCAAACTTCCGATTTCACGAGGTTACGTGAGTAGTTCTCAGGTATCAACATTTTCAGATACATAACATGGAATTTTCGGCATTTTCGTGGGAACTTCGAGAAATTCTTTCGGAGTACACTTTCCCAGAAACCTATGTTCTAAATGTGAAGTCTCTTTTTGACCGAAAAACGTAAATTCCCGTTTTTCCCGTTCCCGTGGGTATTTCGTAAAAGTGTTTTACTAACTCGGAAACCTTTGCGGGTATAGGTCCAACCATTCCACAATGACAGACAGACAGACATTAATTTTTATTTATATAGTGGTATGACCTTTACCTTCGGGCACATAAAAAAATAATAAAGAAAACAATTCCGCACGGACTCATCTAGCTATCTCACAATTACCACATTCAGACTAAAATAAAATACCGCAATTGAATTCTGTAAATTCCAACGGAAACGCTGTAACTTTTGAAACCGGGTACAACAAACTTAAAAGAAAAATCATAATACTTGAATGGAATTGAACCTGAATCTTAAATTGGACTTCTATTTGACACATAATTCAATGACAACAACCTGAGATTACAAAAATGTATTATCAAACAAAAGTAACAGAATTACAAAACCACCCTGTAATACAAATTCTAAGGTGACGTAAAGTTTTTTTGTACAGAACGGACAGAACGAAACGAATAAATGAATTCAAGAAATCTCAAGAAATAAAAAATGAGTACTCACAGTCTGACCAAAGAAATATCCAAAATGATGACTACATTGACAATTCCATATAATGTCATTACAATGTGCACATTTTAAATTCTTTGAAGTTTTGAAAGTTAAGAGATGCCGTTTCAAGATATGGTGATAAAGTGTTTCAAATTCACACTGTGCACATTTTAAATATTTGAAAGTATTACATAATTATGCCTTTTGTACTGGTGACTAATTAAGAGCCTGCAGGGGGAGCCAAAACTTAATAGAATATGAATAATGGAGATACGTGATGTTTCGTCTGGTATAGTAGTTCGTTGTATAATTACCATGTGCACATTTTAAATCTTATGAAGACTTGTGTCTTGAGAGATGTCGTTTCAAAATTTTTAGAAGCGTTACAATGAAATTTTGGAAGTGGTGTATTGCCAAAATGGTAAAGTTTTGTTCATATCAAAATTAAGCTTTTTAGGCCATTTTCTGATACTGTAGCCAATATTCTAGATGTCCTTATAGACACCTGTAAGAAACTAAAAGCGGATGTGATGCATTCTTTCCGGGAAATATGACGTGTTTCTTCGAGAAGATTCGAGAACTTTCGAGAAGTATGGTCGTTTGCTATATAAGCAAATCGAATTGTGCTTTAGACAGTTCTAATATCGTTTGCGAATCAATTAAGTAACCAATATCTCTCCATAATACTTTAATGAACGATTAATACAAACGGAAGTGAAGTATTAAACTCGCCCTCGGTTTATGTAATAAATTGTGAGTGATAAATAATAATTACTGTTATAAATTAATCCGTTTTAACACTTACAAATTTAGTTTTAGTCAATTGTAAACAAATAAATCACGTAATTAATTTACGTTACAATAATCTTCCCAACTGCGAATTTAGTTGGGATACCCTGAATTTTGTGTCATTATTTGATAATATAGTTTTTGATATAGCTTATTTTCTGTTAGGGCGCAATATTTCATTCGGACGGCGCAGAAATTGTTAGCGATTAATTATATATAATTTTCAGGGGCGGACTGGCACGGGGGGGCGGGTGGCGATTGCCACCTAGCCTGTAGATCATAATGGTCCGTTGGAAATTTATAAGTATGTGCTGTATTTAGTTTCTTGCACTATTAATAAATTATTAACACGTTTCTCTAATTGGGGTTGATGTTAGGTTGTTAAAAAATTCTGTTTTAATTGAAGTGTTTTACAATGAATTTATCATTTTTTGTCGTAGTATTTTGAAAGTGCTGAAATACAATGATAGGCGACGCACCTCGTGTGGATTGTATATTTTGTTACTTTTAATTATCAGCTGCAATTTAAAAAAAAACTGTATGGTAATTGATTTTCGAGAAAGGAGTACTTTAAAATGTTTTTGTGGTGCACCTCAGAGCTAACCCCCCCCCCTCGCCACCTTCATTACTACACTAATACTTTAATGGCCCGTAAGTACCCAGTTCGCCCCTTCCTTTTTTACCAAAATTCAACTACACCAAAATTTCTCGGGAAAACACTTATTCTTATTAATTTGGGTGCGTAGAATCCAAATCAATTCGTACTTTTTCGATCAGACTTCTCAATCAAAAGTTATAGACTAGAAACCAATTTCGAAAGAAAATTTAAAGGGCTGTAACTTTTGAACTAGTAGCCAATCTTGGAACTGTTTGAAATTATGGATTCTACAGGCCACATTCTATAAGAAAATTTTTTTTCCGGGTCGATCTGAGACAATTTTTTTTTTGGGGCACAAAAAAAGGCAGTGTATTACCTTCCTTTTTTACAAAAATCGACTGCACCCAAATTTCTCGGAAAAACACTTTTTCTCATTAATTTTGGTGCGTAGAATCCAAAACAATTCGTACTTTTTCGTTTAGACTTCTCAATCAAAAGTTATAGACAGAAACCAATTTCGAAAGAAAATTCAAAGGGCTGTAACTTTTGAACTAGTAGCCCAATCTTGGAACTGTTTGAAATTATGGATTCTACAGGCCACATTCTATAAGAAAATTTTTTTCCGGGTCGATCTGAGACAATTTTTTTTTCGGGGCTCAAAAAGAAGCAGTTATTACCTTCCTTTTTTACTAAAAATCGACTGCACCAAAATTTCTCGGGAAAAAAAACGGACTGGCACGGGGGGGGGGGGCGATTGCCACCTAGCCTGTAGATCATAATGGCCCGTTGGAAATTTATAAGTATGTGCTGTATTTAGTTTCTTGCACTATTAATAAATTATTAACACGTTTCTCTAATTGGGGTTGATGTTAGGTTGTTAAAAAATTCTGTTTTAATTGAAGTGTTTTACAATGAATTTATCTTTTTTTGTCGTAGCATGAAAGTGCTGAAATACAATGATAGGCGACGCACCTCGTGTGGATTGTATATTTTGTTACTTTTAATTATCAGCTGCAATTTAAAAAAAAACTGTATGGTAATTTATTTTCGAGAAAGGAGTACTTTAAAATATTTTTGTGGTGCACCTCAGAGCTACCCCCCCCCCCCCCCCCCCCCCCCGCCACCTTCATTACTGCAACTAATAAGGATTGAAAATAGAATCCATGGCTCCTTTCAAATTTCTGGTTGGTTCACGCTCTTTTGCGTTTTGTGATAGGGGGTGGTGGTACTATATGCTTTTAGGTCATTTGCATTCATAAAATGCTGTCCCTATTCATATTCCCTAGTTTCAGGTACTTCTCTCCTAACTATAAATTCAAGAAACACTGAAAGTAGCTAAGTAAACAGTTAATACCCAAATAAATCAAGACAATAATGAGGAAGGAAGGGTACGTTTAAGAAAAGCGGTATTTCGAAAATTTATCTAACAAGATTAACTTTTATTGCCTTGTTTGTAGTGCGGTATTATTTAAGGAAATTCCGCGCAGATAATAACAAACCATTTATTTTCTTTCTGTTTATCCACTGTAAGCAAAACCCTTTCGGTATGAATTTACTAGAGAAGATACATAAGCGTTTTCAACGACTGTCGTATAAATTATACCTCATTTTATGCCATCCCCTTACCTATTTTGCAGTATTGTTTTTAATATTAAGATGGGAACGTTAAGGGAAAAGAATTCATTGTTATAATTTCTCGTTTTTACGAGGACGGTATTAGGACAACGAAACCGCTCTGTGCTTTTAATAAAGCTCGCCAATTTTCCATAAATTCATTACCTGCTCGAGTTGTGACGGCGTACCCCATTTTCTGCTGTCGCACGCTCTTTTTGATTTTAAAAAGTACTTTGGCTCTACAGGTTTTCCGAATAAGCTTTTTAGACAAATCCGTAGTCTCATTAAATATGTATCGTGTAGTTTTTTCTCTCACTATTTATCGCTTTACCAACACTTGTTTTTCCACGCTATTATGCACATTTTGTGTCTGTGTTTTTAATCTTTGCACGTTTTGATTTAAATAACCGCTAAGTCCAATTAGGGACTGTATCGCAGCGAAGCACTTATTCTACTCCCAACTGAGTTAATATAAAATGTCTCATTCTAGAACCTTTCCGACGCGGAGAAGCGAAAAGCCAGCTATCAAATCGACGTCCCTTTCGGCTCCAAAAAGATTGGACGAAACGTAGAGTCCGAAGGGCATTTGTTACCAAATAATCACACGTCCATAGACATGAAAGAGGAAATGTACACCATCAGCAGCGAAGATATGAAGAAAGCCCAGAACGATCCCATCCTCAAGCGAATTCCTTCCGACGCCCAAAGCACCAGCGTGCTCGTCGGGGACGTTGATTTTTTGGAGCAACCCGCCATCGCCTTTATCCGTTTAGCCGAAGCAGTCTACATACCATCACTGATCGAAGTCAACATCCCAGTGCGTTTCATCTTCATACTGTTAGGTCCGAAGGGAGCCAACCTCGACTACCACGAGGTAGGGAGGTCGATATCGACTCTTATGGCGAACCACGAGTTTCATAATATCGCCTACGAGGCGTACAATCGTAAGGCGCTCCTGTCGGCGATTAACGAGTTTTTGGACGACTCGATCGTGTTGCCGCCGGGCGATTGGGAACGGCAGGCGCTTCTTCCAATCGAAGAAATCAAAGCGAAAAGCGAGCGCATACGTAAACGCAAAGAGGACGCCTTAAAGAAGGCCGTGGGCGAGGTAGCGAAACCGATGTTGGTAAGCGACGATGGCGGTAAGAAGCCCCCATTTCCGAATCCGTTGGAGAGAACTCGAAGACCTTTCGGCGGTCTGATTAACGACCTGAAAAGGAGGTATCCGTTTTATTTGTCTGATCTTAAAAGCGGCTTGAATCCCCAATGCGCGGCAGCTGCTCTGTTTATGTATTTCGCGGCGCTTTCCGGTGCCATAACCTTTGGTGGTCTAATGAGTGATAAAACACAGAATCTCATCGGAGTATCAGAAACTCTTGTGGCAACTTCGGTCGCCGGACTAATCTTCGCTCTTCTGGGTGGACAGCCGCTTGTGATTGTCGGAACTACTGGACCTCTACTGCTGTTCGACGAAAGTTTGTATCAGTTTTGCAAGAGCAGCGGCATTGATTACTTAACAATTCGATTTTATATTGGCATATGGCTGGGAGTAATTGCGTTGCTGGTTGCTTCTGTTGAGGGTAGCGTCTTTGTGAAGTGGTTTTCGAGGTTCACAGAGGAAATTTTTTCGGCTCTTATTTCGCTATTGTACATTGTGGAGAGCGTGATGAATTTAGTATTGGTGTTCACTCGCCATCCTCTGCGTGGGACTTACTACAACCTAAACAATCTAATGCAGGAGTTAAACGAGACCGTGTATAACTCGACAACAGATAACCTCTTTGCAAGAAATGTAAGTGAGCTTACTGCTATCATCAAGAATTCATCAGTTCCTCCATCCGTGCCATTGTACGACTCTATTGGACCCCTCAACCAACCAAATACCGCGCTGCTATGTACCATCTTATCATTGGGGACGTTTGCCATCGCCTACTATCTGCTACTGTTTCGAAATAGTCAGTTTTTGGGTCGCAATGTAAGTATTTATCGCGTTGTGCAATTATGAGAGATCAATTTACAGGCTAGAAGAGCGCTGGGCGATTTTGGCGTTCCGATCGCTATAGTAATAATGGCTTCGCTCAATTACTTCGTTCCCAATACTCACACGCAGAGGCTTACCGTTCCGAAAGGTTTTACGCCGTCCAATCCAGAAGTGCGCGGGTGGTTAGTCGACCCTAAAGGCACGCTACAACCGATCGAATTGTGGGTTGCCTTCGCTGCAGGCGTTCCGGCTCTGCTCGTTTACATTTTACTGTTCATGGAAACGCATATTACAGAGTAAGTTTTTCTCCACTATGCTTACTTATTTTTGTGTGTAGTGGGCGGAGTTTTAACTAACGGCTACTCCACATTACCAAAATTAGAGAGCTCGTGTGAGTTGATTGTGGAGGGAGGTCCAATTTGATTTGCTTACTTCAAATTATGAGTTAATTTACAGTTTTTACTTCCTTTTTGCGTCCATTGTTATCTTCCCGGACGGGAACACATAGGGAGCAGAATCGTCCAAGTCTTGGTCCAGCATAAAAGATTCAGCTTAGCTGCGCCATCTGCTTCAAAGAACTTTTGCGGAAAGGACACCGTTCCCATTTGGGCACTGGGCACTCCATTTTCAGGATCTTCATCGAGCACCTGGATGGATGAATTTAGTCCATCATTTGCACAGAGCTTTTAATGAACAATTCTTATAGCAGGCGAAGAAAATGGCCATTTTAACATTATAACTGGCTGAAACCTATTCGCACATTTTGTCAAATTTAGAAAAATCGGCAATTGAATGTACCCAAATCCACAGAGCTTGGGCAGAATTTGTGAGTGTGTGTACTTTCTCTTTCTGTTGTCCCTAATAGTGATAGCTTTACTGTTGCAAAGTGGATGGTTTATTATTACTGGGTGGTTTTGTTTGACTTAATAAGCAGAATAAGAGTTGAAAGATCCTACTTTCAAAGTGTTACCAACTTTAAATCTTCAAAGGCGGTCGGTACAAATAAAGGCGACGTTGTCAATTTTTGTCACACAGTCATGTAAAGAGGTTTTGCTTTTTTATGATATTTAATTACCTTCAAGACCATCTATGTATCAAATCACGGTTCAAAATTAATCATCAGGTGTTTGGAAACATTTTGACTTTAGCTTTGATTTTGAACCTATGAAAGAACACCATTTCTCTAAGGTAATTTATAATACAGCAGTAAAAGAAAGCTTTCTTTATCTATTTGGACTCGATCTTATCTTCTGGACGCACATACAAAAATAAAATAAGATAAGATAGACTATCTACTATTTGAGGTGCTAATGCCGCTTTAGTTCATTGATATAGGAGAAATATCTATTGTATCATCAGATAAAAAGGTGGGAATTTATTATGGGCACTCTAATTGTTAGCTAATATTGTAGTAGTACATACACTTTCTTGTGTTTGATAAAAATTTACTTCGTTCTTGATTTCTACGCAAAAGGACACACTAAAATCTTGATGCAGGAATTTCACGAAATTGTACAAGATAGGAAAAAGTACACTAAAAAAGAAATGTTAATCTTGAAGTTATTGGGATGCGTAGTTTTCAGGAAAACATTTGGTTGTGGTCCCTGTATTTAAGCTTCAATTTTTACCAAAAATGATAAATTCGTTCTTATAGTAAATTTTGTATAAAAAGAGCGGATTCACTAATAGTGAATATACTTGACTTCTGCAATAAAAGCTAATAGATAATGTAATAAGAGCGTTCCCGGTTCTCGCAATAAACATTACGTAGAAATCAGGACACGTGAACTCATTGTTCTTTAGAAAAGTGCAAATTAACAACAAATTTCAATCCAATCGCAGTGATACATGTTAGTGTGAAGTATGCTTGGGATTGAAGTAGTTCCTCCGACAAATTGTTTAATGAATACAATAAATAAAGGCTTTGTGATCGTACTTACATGTTCTTAAAAGACTTTGTTTTGGGAGCAGACAAAAGACCAATCAAATCTACCCTACTTTAGACGATCATAAAAGATAATCCACTCCAACGTCTATTCGAGAGCTTCTTGAACTTATTTTTCCGCAGCTTCGGATAAAAAGCGAGTTTTAATTTTGAGACAAAAACCAATAGGTACAATTTCTTATAAGGTGGACCTTTACCTTAATCCCTGACAACGATAATAAATTGTATACCGGGATCCCTCTGCCCTCAGGATTTTTGCGGGATTAATCCCGCACATAAATCGAACGGGCTTGACTACAGCTAGTACACCTTTTATTCGCCATAAACCCCACTCCTTTTCTTACTCTTTTTATCACCACTGTAAATAGCAGGTGAAATGTTCTGCTTTTTTCTACTGCACGTCCGCTCTATCTCACTTCACTGGCATCAATAAGGTCCAAATTAGTTCTTCGCATTTATCTTTTTAGGTTTTCTAGTTTTTCGCCTTGAGGAAAGGTTCTAACATTCCACGCCCCTAATCTAATCGTACTCCTCTCTTTCTTCTTAATATGCGTATTCGTTTCTCGTTTCTGTCACCGTCAACTATAGATCTTTAATCCAGTGGTTTCCAGTTGCTTTATGCATGCTATGCCGTTGACTTTAGTTGTTCATCCCTCTTTTGGAGAGGTTTCTCTACAAAGACAAGATGATGCCCTTCTCCAAACTGCTTTTCCGCGATGAAGCCGTTGGCACTTGATGGGGGTTGATTCCTTATCCCTGGAGTCATTCGGTTTCATTTTAGTCGCGTTTTACGACAGGTAGGGAATACCATGGACCGATTCTTTCTCCGGATATGATGTATAATAATAATCACAAATGTTGACGAAAATTTCATTTATACTTTTTGTTTCAGATTAATCATCGACAAGCCAGAACGAAAGCTAAAGAAAGGCAGCGGTTTCCACCTAGACATAGTATTAATTTGTCTACTAAACGTCGGATGCGGCTTCATCGGCGCTCCATGGGTGTGCGTCGCGACCGTCCGATCCGTCGCTCACGTCCAAGCCGTTACCGTCATGTCCAGGACGCACGCGCCTGGCGAAAAGCCGCACATCATAGAAGTTAAGGAACAGCGAGTGTCCGCGTTCGTCGTTTCCCTACTCATCGGTGTTTCTGTATTGATGTCACCCCTTCTTCGATTGGTCCCGATGTCAGTATTATTTGGAGTATTCCTTTACATGGGAGTCGCCTCCACCAACGGAATACAATTCTTCGATAGGATCAGGTTGTTCTTCATGCCGCCGAAACATCATCCCGCTGCGTCCTACGTCAGAAAGGTAGGATCCTTTTTTTTACTTTTCTATATGTCGTCTACAGTACACGATTTATTTAAATAGCGTATTCCTTTATTACATTTTTGAACGGAACTGAACTTCAGCTATCGGAGAGCTGTAATTGTGTCAGTGACTGTACATTTTATTTGCATGTGGGCATGGATGAAATAATTACTTTCCATATATAGCAATCTTCGCCGTTATGCAATTAGTTGACTAGCCTAGAGTACATTAACTTTTTTGAATTAATCTTAATTTCGTGCAGTTTTTTCTATTCGTTATTCACTAAAACATATACAACTTATTTTATTACTGCGATAAATTCAATTCTAAAGCTTATTATTGCTTTTCTAACAATGGGCAGTAAGGATGTGACTTTAATTTAACCACTTTAACTGTTTCTACTGCGTGAAACGTTTACGATCTGCCGTTTTTATTGTTTTAGTCAGTGGGGAATTTTGTAACTATAAGGCATTAGCTTTTAATATCTGATATATCACAATTGTTACGTTTTTTTACGTACAATTTGGATCTATTTTGACACAGTAGGTGTTTTTTGAACTTACCTAATAGAAGGGAGCTTTGAGAAAATGGGATGTTTCTATTTAAAATTTTTTGCAAAGAAGCCCATCGAAAGTTTTTAGAATGTTATACGGTACGTTTCTAAATCTGGACTCGATTTTTCGTGACGGGGTGAAGAACTCCGTTTATGCGTCGCATCTGGTTGGAACAAATGAGCAGTTTACGGTGCATTGTCCTAACTTAATTACATTTTTGATTGATTCTACAAGAAAAAGCAACTAAATTCCATTCTTCCAAATTATTCAATTAAGTTGCCGGAGAAGATTTTTATGAAATTAATTTAGCTACGCATTGCGCTTTCGTTTTCCTCCCAAATAAAGTGAACAAACATGCTGTAGCCGAACTGTTAACAAGATCGAAAGTTGCCCTACTTCTGAAAGATATTTTTCGTGTACTTCCTGACGTCGCATTGTTTCGCCCAAATGGATTACTCGGTGCCGTTCGAAAAGCACGTTCGCGGTTAATATGCTGTAACAAATCGAGGGAAGTTAATATAAAGCAATTTAATCAATTAATGTCATATTTATTTAGCGTCATTTGATTCTTCTCAATCAATTGTACCATTCATTTCAGCACATGCTAAGAAGTCAAATAATTGTTTATTAGCCGGCAATTCGCTGTAAATGCTATATTTACACCCCTTTGTTTGCTGCTGATTTATTGGTATATCGTTAAACATTAAAGTGGAACGAAGGCCAATTTCCATATTTGGGTAGCTGTTTTGTGTATTTGTTGTTAATTTGTATGTGGTCTCAAGAAACGTGTTCATCGGGTGGCATTTTTTTTATCATTTCAGCTCAAATGTACATACTGAATTTGATTAAATTACAGTTTATTTATGCCGCGTAGCCGACTTTCTTCTCAGTATGCTTTAAATCACGCCACCCACCGAGCTACGAATACCGTTATTCCACTTCCGTAGGTGAAATATTCATCATTGGTGGAAGTAGATTGTGGTACTGTCGTGAACAATATTAATTTTTTATTATTCCGCTCTGCATGCGAATAATAATTTTTTAAAACAAAATACGATGTACTCCATTCACACTGAGTTGTTTCGGATTTTAAGTATGAAGCTAGAACAAACGTTTTTAAATGGGAAAAAATTGCAGTAATTAAATTTAAAAGCAACGCAATTTTGTCAGTTGTAATTATTAAGGAGCGACCCAGCTTGTTCATGATTTCGGCCTTGCTGTCCGTCCGTACGTCTATGTAGGTACATGATAATTCGCGAACATTCGAATTTTCCAATTCTGTTTTCAGTAATGGATAGACAATGGTCAAGGAACTAACTGATTAAATTTCGGTCATTCGAACTTTCTGTCCGTCCTTTTGTTTCTCGCTCGTCTATATTCGCTTGAAACTTTAAAATAACTTGTCATTAATATAGACCTCTAGATCCATGACCGACTTGCACATGGGAGCAATAGAAGTCACTTCCTAATAGTGGAGCGAAATCGGGCCAAAAATGTGACAAAATTTTTTTTCGAGGTATAACAAGATCAGACCCAGTAGAGTATGTAGATATTGTAATTCTGCATCCGAAATGGTGTTTTACGACATTTTCCGGTGGTCATGACATTTTTTATAGTAAAAAAAACCACTCAAAAGTGTCTTCATAAAAATTTATGTTTTTAGAGATTTACCCCGGAATATCTCCGCTCCCGCACGAGATATTGTTATAATTGTTTCAGTTCTATAATGCCAAATAGTAAGCGCTTTGTTGAACAGTCTCCAGAATGATTTTTTTTAAATTCAATATCTTCGCAGTTTCCTAAATGGCAGTAGTTTCCCTTCCCCTAAAGTTTAGACAGGAAAGGAACCCTAATTTTATCACAATGACATTATAATTACTTTCACCGTAACACATACTTTTACCGATTAAACGTGTGGTACCGCAGGAAACAATGCAAACCAACACTCGACAACATCGAAGATGTTGGATGGTCCATATAAAGTAATATTTGGATACCTGTCCATGTTACTGTGCGCACAGAAACTGTAACACTAGAAGTACTGCCAACAATAATTCAAAAAAATTTCCCGCAGAGTGAAGTTTATGTCGCACAATAATTGATTTATCGACTTTCGTATTTTTTTCTGATAATGTAGTTACATTATGTTTTCAATATAATATGCAGAACAGCTCCGCTTTCCATTTGGCATTATAGTTTTTGGCATGATTTCGCTCCACTACAGGTGGCAAGCCCGCTATCCGGCCGGCGCCGATAGCAGCCAAGCAAGTGCGCTGCTAGACGGACCACGGGCGCGCACGAGCTGCATATAGAAATATCATTTACTCGAAAACGGTAAGACCTATCACTAAAATTCTTTCACCAAAAACTTTTGGTGACTATCAGCTACAATTCGTATGATATATGTATACTTTGTTTCACTGGTGCTGAACCTGACGTCATAAATGCGATTCTCTCTTAATTACATTTAAATCGATTGAGACAAAAAAATTACGTCATTAACGTAAGTCGTGACAAATAAACCAATTATTGATCTGTCAATAATATCAATCCGTCAAACGATTTTCGTTAGATTTGCAGTGTTTTGAGACTTCCTCCATATCACTGCGAGTATAATCCAATCGAAATGGTATGGGCCATTAAAGTATTAGTGTAGTAATGATGGTGGCGGGGGGGGGGGGGGGGTTAGCTCTGAGGTGCACCACAAAAACATTGTAGTACAAGTACTCCTTTCTCGAAAATAAATTACCATAAAGTTTTTTTAAAAATTGCAGGTGATAATTAAAAGTAACAAAATATACAATCCACACGAGGTGCGTCGCCTATCATTGTATTTCAGCACTTTCATACTACGACAAAAAATGATAAATTCATTGTAAAACACTTCAATTAAAACAGAATTTTTTAATAACCTAACATCAACCCCAATTAGAGAAACGTGTTAATAATTTATTAATAGTGCAAGAAACTAAATACAGCACATACTTATAAATTTCCAACGGGCCATTATGATCTACAGGCTAGGTGGCAATCGCCACCCGCCCCCCCCCTTGCCAGTCCGCCCCTGCCCATATCGCCCTTTAACGAGTCATGGTGGATTTCGAATTGTCGAAACTCTACTCCTGTATCGACATTGGCAATTCGACCTTTTACTAGGTAATTACTTCTGCCATTTTCCCGCACTTTATCTAAAAAAATGCACTAATTGTTTTCCACTTTTGGGTTGAATTTGGAAGTGTCGATTTTTTTCAATATACCGGCAGGCGCGGAGGAATGTCAACACGAACTAAAAACTTAAAATAGTATATTCTACCTATATACCAAGGGACTAAAATGTGTGTTTTAATCTCGAGGGTGTAGATTGTTGCCCGAAACGTATTTGTGGGCAATAAACACCCAAGGGATTAGGACGCACTAGCCCTGCGGTATATATCTACGCTATTTTCTGTACTTCTGTAATCAGCTACAGCAATTTCAATGTTAAAAGTCCTCGTTCAAAACGGCGACGCCGAAATGATCATTTAAAACTTTGCAAAACAAACAAAGAGGGCCAAATTCAAGAAGATATCAGGAAAACGGTATAATAAACATAAAATATGGTGCAAAAACCAAAAAATAAAGGTAACCATTAATCATTAAACTGTGTTTAATCTTATTAAAGCCCAAAATTTCTCCCCTCTTCATTAATTAGCGACACAACCAAAGTTATAAAATTTAATTGGGGCAGGCTTTTTCATTTGCTAAGTGAGGGGCGAGCTTTCTGTAAAGAAAAACATTAACGTTTTGAATGTTAACCCATGGAATTATCAATCACTTTACAATTAACCCCCTAATGAGTGATAGAATAGAAAGTAATCAGCGGATTTCTACCTGAGAATTTCTGATAGATTTAGTTTTATGTACACTATTGTTTGCGATAATGAGACTACGCTTTAAATAGAGCCCATAAACGGTTTTCTAACAATTCGTTAAAGAAGTGTAATTTATGTGCCATTGATATGTTCGCAGCTCCTAACAACTGTTTTAAATCACCTTTCAGTGTAATCTTTTTTTTAATTGATTAAATGCAAAAAACTTATGGCACTGGCAAATTAAAGCGGCATGACAAACAATTAATTTAAATGAAACCTGATGACATTGAGATCATAAAAGAAACGCATCCATCCCCATTTTTAGAACCACTCGGTATTTTATGACCAATTGACCTTCTCACCACGTAAAAAATGCTGGTAAACCACCCTGTATAATTGGTGTGTGCAAAGTAACTTCCTGTTAAAGATGGATCGCTCTCGAGTTAGCTGAAAACCGTATGTGGCTTTTGAAACATCCTGTAAACATAAACCATTTCCTAAAATTACGCAAACATGCCTATCACTCTTATCGCTACAAATTCCGTTTTTACGCCGAGATACATAGTATTACTTGGGCGTGTTTATCTTGTAAATATTTGCGGATAGAATGACTACATGCCATACCAAATAAGCATTGAAGGTTTTCAATAACGTATACTGATAAGATACAAAGCATTAACAAAATCGTTTAACTAAAGCTAAACAATAATGCCAATGCCACTAAATCATCAGGCATTCTTTGCTTATCGTTAGTTGTCTAAATTCCACAATTGGTTACAATGGATTCTGTTTGTAGTGTAATGATAATTTATTGACCCCTCTAGGGCTAATAATATGATACAGATTGGTGCTACCGAAAAATCTCTTAATCTTATCCATAATTATCCTTGGATTGCTCTTGTAAAGTTATATAAATAATCGCCGGAAAACTGTAGGTCATCCTACAGATATTTTTAATTTTTTAAGTTAATAATATACAAGAAGGGGGGTACAGAAACTGTTTCCAAAACGGTTTAGGGTGTCTTTTGATTTCTAATTAAACATTGCAGCAAACTTATTTCAAAATCAGACTTGTGTCGATCACTCTCGAGTTCTTGGCATAATGCCATTGCGACGATAATTGAACATTGCATGTAGTGTTCTAAAAAGCAAATTCTCCATGTGTGGTTTTAATATATGCAGTGGAAACGCTTCAATTACAAAATTGAATGATTGGATTCAACAATATAATTACAAGATCGTTTAAATTAAACAATTTCATGACACTTGAGGTTGTTAAAATGCCCTGTTTTAAATAGGCAAATCGGGCGATTCTCACAGAAACTCATGAATTACCAGCGCCCCTTCGTGACACACACGTAGAACGTCCCCCACTAAATATATTGCCGACTTCCGGACCTCAATATTGATTTAGTCCCTAAATTTTGGCTTTACTAACCCCGGGGCATCCTATACCTTTTATTTCACCCCAATAATTTCTTATGTTAGGTATTCTAACATCCCTTATCGCCTCGTTTTGTATGTTCTACTTATTACAGGAACGAAATGGTGAAATTTTGCTTAAAAGCGAAGTGGGTTCGATTGATTTTTCTTCTATCTGTCGCTTATTTTTCGTATAAATTCATCCACTGTAGCAGGTTATTTGTATCACTCTGAAAGGTAATGGATTTGACATACGTTTTCTATTTATTTTCACTTAAGGTCGATTTTCATTATTATTATTCAATAAGTACGTAATATTTCATCTTTTTCGGCTCTTTAACTTTTATCCATAAAACAATTCAATGAAGGTACACTTATTCAACAACAAGTTCATAGGATATTGTTATTGAGTAGACTAGGGATAAGGGCTATCCCCATGATTAGAACAATCATTTCTTAATGTATTTTCCAATTGTAGCTTCTTCTCCTTCCCCTGTTCCAATGAAAAAACCTCACACCCTGAAATACTTACCAAAAACTTACTTTAATTGAAAATGTACGTTTATACCCTTGATCCTAAGGGTATAAATTAAAGAAACGAACACGTGCTACGTACACAATTCTAAAGTCTCCGGAAATTCTCGCCCAAGAAAACTCACTTCAGGTAAATTCACAAGCTCGATATCCATTGCGAAAACTCTCCCTTTGGCTAATTGTTACGTACTGAATTCTAAGGTTTCCTTTCTGCTTTTGGACCAAATTAAAATTCGTCCCACTGAATGCGTTTCCGGAAAGTAGTCCTTAACGAAAAACGAAATAGTTACATACTAAAAGTTTACTGAAAGGAACATTCACTTTCAGAAAAGCTCGACATAAAAAATTGTGCCCTCTCAAAAACGTCTACATGGTCAATTCCAAAGGTCCTTCTGCTTTCGGGATAAATTTAAAATTCGTCCCAGTGAATCCGCTTTCGAAAGTTCACGCTCACGAAAAGTCACCTTGAGGTAAATTCCCCCGCGGAATACTCGCGCACTAAGCGCTTGCATCAAGAAAAATTGACTCTCAGAAAGCTCGGCCTCCAAAGAATTGTCCTTTGCCTTTGAAATAACAGAAGAATTGAAGTTTCGCGTTCTGGAAAACTGGACCTATACGAATTGAGTTGAAGAAAACTTGCTCTCGAAATATATGCTTCAATTCTAAAATTCCCTCCGATAGTTGTGACAGAATTTTCCGTGGTGAATTAAATTCGCAAAATCCGTTCCTGAGGGCGTATCTTTCGAGAGTAAATCTCGACGACAAATTTTCCACGCCTTTGGTTCGATAGCGAAGTTACTTTCTTCTTCATTCCTATCGGACAAATTGTCAGTTTTTCAGAAAATTTGTCGGATAAGTATTTTCGCACGAGTAGGGCCTTGTGCGCGGGTGCACCATCCTGTTAAAGCCAACAGGTTCCAATTTTTGTTTTTTTATGTGCCGTACATTATTGTATTCGTAATAAAAAAAACTTTTTTACGGGCCATATTAAAAAATAAAGTTCATGATAATTTCTCCAAAACGAAACTATTTAAATGCGTTACTTTTCCCTAATTTAACCATCGTCTTCTATGGTTTCCAAGATTCCCATAATAGACATCCTTATCTTGGACCCTTGGATACGGCCGTCTACCGCTCCTCGAAAAAGCTTTGTGCATTTCTTGAAGTTATTTTACCTTCCTGATATATTCTCAATTGAACAATTCGGCTCCATTCCAGCATTTCTTTCCATTTAAAGCGCAAATTTCTTTAGCCACGTTTAATGTTCACCGACGAATTATTCCTGCCATTGCATAATTTTTTTCAATATTTTAAATGAATTCAGCTTGTAACCGACTGCATTCGTGAATTATGCAACATCTTATTCTAACTATGCCAAATGGCATACATTATATAAACGTGTACTGATTTCATTTAATTCCAATTCGACTGTACAATTGACAAACGTACTTCCCAGTTTCGTCTATATCGATTATGAAGAAATGTTTCATTGTCAAAGATGTAAACTGAATTTAGAATATCATTTAAAGGGGACAAGCCAAGAACTAGAAAACTAGATAGTAAAAGTGAATGCATATCGCTTAATACTTGTAATCGGGACAAATTGAATTATTCAAAAATTTGGTAATATTTGGATAATTAAATGCGCAATCTTCATTCGGATATTGTCTTCTACGGACAATGGTGGGGAATTGACTATAAAGATGTGCCGTGTTGAGCACTTATCACGCTAATCCAAGAGTGCAACGATGAAGTGTGTTTTGGTAAGATAGTGGCGAGTTAAAAGATTGCTTCAAGTTTTTCTTGTAGGTTTTGCTTTATTTAGTTAACGCGGCGTTTGCGGGTGCGCTGACGGGGAGCTATCTTCCCACGGGTGGGTCAGGTGGATACTATGGATCGGGCAGTAATTACCATGGCAGCTATCAGGGTGGTTACGGTCACGGTGGTTTAGGTGATGGAACTATCCGATATGGACAAATTGGACTTGGTGGCAACTATTACGGAGGCGGACCTAGTGGATACTACTCCGGTGCAGGTCGTGGAGATGGCCACTATGCTGGCCAGTTTCAGCATACTGTAGGTGGTTTTGCTCCCGGAAGTTCTGCAAGTAGTGCCAGTTTTGGGGAAGTAAGTTACTTCCCAAAAATCTCGTACGACGCTAAAAGCTACGAGCACGGCAGTGTAGATGCCTTACCTGGGGCGGCTAGCAACCAAGTGCACTTTTACGGCGGACCAAGCGGTAGCCATACCCGTTTACAAATCCGCTTGGGCTCGGCTCCGCAGAAAACTCGTGTTTTGTTTGTAAAATCGCCGGACGCTAGTTCTTCGATCATTCCGGAAATTGTCGCGCCCCAAACCGCGTCGGAAGACAAAACGACCGTCTACGTATTGTCTAAACAGCAGCAAGCTCATGGATCTATCACTATACCTTCTGGTATCGCTGGCGGTAACACTGTGCAATCTAGACCTGAAGTATACTATCTCAAATACGACAATCAGCATGATGCCGAACGAGCCGTTGCTCAAACTCTTGGAGGTCATGGTGGCGGGGAACATGTTGTTGCTCAAGACAAAAATACGTTTGTAAGAACGTTGGAGGATTCGCATTTCTCACGGGGTCACGGTATCGGCGGACCAGTATATGGTAGTCACGGATCTGGAAGTACGGGAATTACATACACCGTTTCTGGAGGAAGTAAATACGGTACTCCTGGAGCTAGTGGACCATATTAAGTTTTATTTATTTATTTAGAAAGTAGCTATGTTTTTCTTAGTTACTTATATGCTATTTAATTGGCTTCCCTTATTTATAAACGTCATTTGCCTATTAAAAAACGAATAAAGAATTGTAATTTACATCTTAGCTACTTTTCTCACTCCGTGAAGTAGGTACAAATACTGTTCTTTGCCATTTTAAATCTTCCTCATTTTACGGAACCGGGTAGCCACTTAACTACACTGAGTACAAATTACAAACAGTATAATTTAAAAACTAATCAATGAAACTAATAAACTTAGGCAATTGATAGCATAATTTTTCCTTTGATAATAATATTAACAGTTTTATAATCATACCTCCCATACTAGAAGTAAAATTATCAGCTAGACAGTTACGCGATTATCTTAGTTAGATAAGCGCAAATAACGGTAGATCGGCAAATGAAATTATCGTAGGTAATTGCACAAGTGCATCAAAATTACCGATAATTTTTTTGAAAGCATGTTGTCTAAAAACTGCATGAGTTTATTTTCATATTTTGGCGAAAGAGCCCGACACCGAAGGTGGAGGGCTCTTTTAACAAAATATGAAAATGACCGAATGCAGTTTTTTACTGACAACATGCTTGAATAAAAAATTATCAGGTTTATTTTGATGCACGAGTGTAATTTAGGGGAATATTTCCCGAACAAGCATTACTTGTCAAACTGACGTTAAATTGTGTGGACATGTACGCATCGTAGAGATTAATGGTACAATTGAAATATAACAACCCTAGTCCATACACTTTCTGAGTTACCCTGCTTGTTTTGACAAATTTGTTAAGTGCTAATTAACTGCCCCAATTCGGAATTTGGTGTTTTATTTTGAGAGCTACATCAGATTTTGCTAGCTGCATATACTTACATGGGGTAAGAATTAAGTAGGTACATATATGTCGCATCCAACAGTTGCATGGTAGAGGGGACCAAAAAAATTTTTTTTTAAATAAACACGTGCCTTAAATGCTTACTTTGGGAGTTACGCTCCCAAGATTCTTACAATTTGCGTTTCTTCTTTGAATTTATTCTCAACAATCATAATAATAAACAGGTCAGCATGAAAATAATGAAACCAGATTTTGAAAAATTGAAAAACTTGCATGTTTGAAATTAGATTTTTTTGACAACATTCCTCACTTAGTCCCTCCAAATATATTTAAGAGTAACTTTATACAATCATTCAGACCTGTGACGTATCAGAAACGTCGAACTTGACGTGCAGGTTATCTGCCAAAAAACGTTATTTTGCGTTATTTAGTATGAAACGATGAAGATATTGAATTTAAAAGAAATCATTCCGGAGGCTGATGTTCAAAAAATTTTCATTCCGTCATTATCATTGTGAATAATCACCGCATTAATAGTCGCCGTAAATTAACAGTAAAAATGGCATATAGGAGAAAAAAAGTTTTAAAATTGTTAGTAGGGACTCCTTACAGACAAGTAAATTTATATAAAAAGAATTCCCACCTCTCAGGGGGGTGCTTTACCTCCTTTTGCAACAAAAACCACCTCCTTATGCGACCTCGTGCTGGTATTTTTAATTTATCTCGAAAACTGATACTCCGAGGAGGAAAATGGGTACAACCTAAATTATTCCCTATAAAATTATACATCATTTTTTCCTACGCGTTTTTTCCCTATCACGTATCCTAAGCTCACAAATGACGTTTACCCAAAATCGCCATGAAGCCTTCATTTTCATGCCTACTTTATGTCAGGAAAATTTAGATTCCATGACAGAGGCAGACCAGACTACTTTTCCTGCCGCCTATCACTTTAGCGGCCGGACCTGCCACTTTTCAAATCGCCCAGATCTTTGAAACGGACGAATAGATCGAAGGCCCTCTCTTTTTTCTTTACAAGTTTACAAGTTTTTTGAAACGAGGAACATTTGCAGACATTTATACAGCTTATATTAATTTCATTATAAAAAACGGTACGGTCAACGGTTATTCCGAAAATATGGAGACAGCTAACGACAACAAAAATTTTTAAAACGAATATCTGCTGAAATAATTCCTGTTCCTGAATCACAGACAAATTTCCGGATCAACCTGCCGAATAAAGATCGTTTCAACTGAATTGAAATGTGTCGGTATCCAAGAACTTTCTGCCACAGATGATGCTGATTCTTTAATTATCAGGGTGTCTTCTTATTCTCAATTATCATAACTGCTCTTTCTCCCCCTGATATATTCGATTTTTAAGAGAAGGAAATCATCAAGGAAAGGACATACAGTTCTCTCGATCTTCAAAAGTTCTTATCATAACTGTAAAAAATATATTATTTGCTCACGCACTCAGTAGATGTTATGCCTACATCGGCATTTTTTGGACAAGAAGAAATAAGCACATATGAGATACCTACACTTTATACTATTTGTTCAAAACTTATTGTTGCAATATTTTAAATCCACCTAAATATTTTCTTATTACCTACTCTATTTGTTTGCATACTATTTCATTCATATTATAATATGTAACAGCGTGTTTCTTTTCAACACCTTCCAATAGTTGCCATGAATTGCGAGATCTGTGAATTTTTAATAAATTTTCAGCATTCTATACCGGGTGAATACTTTCAAACCGAACATAGGGAATTAAGGGTGTATTCTATATATTTTTAGAACTACCTATTATAAATAAAAGTTCCTCTTTAGGCGATCGATTTCGACTTTATTAATGTCATCTTTAAGGCCGTAGCGTGGGATTGAATGGGTAACTTCGTTATTATTAAAGATAGAGAATTGGTTCAATGGGCAATGTTTTGCAGTTTTAGATGCATTACCTGTTGTTCTGCAAAGTTTTTTGAATAAATAAATAAATGCTTATTTAAAATTTCCTTATGGAAATTCACAATGTCGCATAGGTTCGACGTAAATTCAAAAAAACTAAAATTGGTCATTTCCTTGAATGTCTTATATCATCGAGAGTATAAGAGATATAAAAAAAAGTTTTATATAAAAGTGACTGTCTTTGATACGCTTAATTTAGAATTTATGTCAAAAAAACATTCAAGATGGCTACTTTTGAGGAACTTTTACCAACTTCCTAAACTTAAGTAGGCGCTATATGGGATTTTTAGATTACTTGATAGATTTTTTAATTCTCTTTTCAACGAGCCATCATAACATAAGATTGAAAATAAGATACCAGTTATATCAACGATTTTTATATTTGAATCAAGTAGGCTGTGATGAATTAAAAAAAAACAAAACAAAATCTATTCGAACCAACAAAGCAATGAAAATAATTACATCAGATGTTTAAAAAATCAGGGTGCACTCATGAGCGGGAGGTTTGGGTATTATAACTCCCTCCAAAATTGTATATAAGTAGGCCTAGAAAAATTTTGATTTTTATATCATCACTTATTGACTGCCCCATCTTATTATCCATACTTACATACCTACAAATGGTGGTACAACTACAAACTATCTCCTCGAAAAAATGTCATGCCATTATCCAGTTAAACACATTTCAAGACACTTTGCTTTATTTTACACAATGTATTACCATTGATGCATTGTTCCAGGTCACATTTTGTAGGTCAGTTATGTGGTTTATCCGCAAGAATATCGAAACTAACAGTTTTACCAGTCCGAGTTTATGGACAGATGAATCTAATTTTTCTAACTGTGGAGTGTTCAAATCGACATAATGAACACTATACTCGTCACAGGAAAACCTACATGTTTTAGTTTCACGCCGAAATCAAGTAATATTTTTTTAAATTAATGTATTTTATGGCATAATGGGAAGTCATGTAATTGGCCGGTAATCTTCGTTGGATCTGAAACTGCTCACTATTATTTACAAATTCTCCAATAAAGTTCCTTAAAGGATTTTTCTCGACAACGTATGTTTCGAAGAAAGGGTTGGTTTATGCTACCTACTAACAAGCTGTCTGCACTGGTCACAATTCACTAATTATGTACAGTACATTCAATTATAAAAGTAAGTACTTAATTAAAAAATAAAAGTAAAGTGGAAGTAGCTACCACTACAATAATAATAATAATCATCAATGGCAACACGTTGCCTAAACTAAACTGTCTTGAAGTGTGTTTCACTAATAATGGCCAGTATTTTAAACATCTGGTGTAATTGTTTTCATTGTTTTGTTGCCTCGAATAGATTTTGTTTTGTTTTTTTTATTCGTCACAGACTACTTGATTAAAATACAAAAACCGTTAATATAACTGGTATCTTATTTTCAATCTTATGTTATAATAGCTCGTTGAAAAGAGAATTTAAAAATCTATCAAGTAATCTAAAAATCCAATATGGCTCCTATTTAACTTTAGGAAGTTGGTAAATGCTCCTCAAAAGTGGCCATCTTGAATTTTTTTTGACATCAATTCTACTACTTTTATATAAAACTTTTTTTTATATCTCTTATACTTTCGATGATATAAGACATTCAAGGAAATGACCAATTTTAGTTTTTTTGAATTTACGTCGAACCTATACGACATTTTGAATTTCCATAAGGAAATTTTAAATAAGCATCTAAAACTGCAAAACATTGCCCATTTAAGCAATTCGCTATCTTTAATAATAACAAAGTTACCCATGCAATCCCACGCGATCTGGGACACACAGTATATCGTGTGTTAACATGTTAAAAATTATGTTGTCTTACCGTCAAAGAAGTTAAAATATAATAATAATAAGTGGATGAATGGTGGTAACATTAACATTTATGTGAATTGATGTGGATGTTGATGAAGCGGCTGAAATAAACTTTGAAGTTAGTAAAACGTGTAATAATGTTAACACACAATATATATATTTTAGCTACGGCCTGAAGATGACATTAATAAAGTCGAAATCGCCTAGATCCCATCTTGTTGCTCCCCCTTAGAGAGGCACCACTGGAAAGAAGATTTTTTTTTTCCCATCTTGTTGCTCCCCAAATTAACTTAGAGGGTTCATAACGGCACCACTGGAAAGAAGATTTTTTTCTCATCTAACTAAATGCGAATTAGTTAAGTTTTATTTGTATTTTCTCATTATTTTATCAAAAATTCGCAAAATAAAATGAACTCAGAAAATCATGTAGCCATGACCCGTAGATTTAAGCAACCGGAATTGTCAAATTGAAAAACTATCTGTCGTATTGTCGATATTGACGGAATAGAAGTTTGTTTAAATTCCACGGAAAATAAATCTCGCCCTCTGCGGTAACTATTACCGCCGTACACGTTTTTTACAATAAACACTTTTTCCCTCAATGGAATACATCGTAAGTTTTGTAGTAAGTACCTACAAATTAAAATTATTGAGAGTTATCGTACCGTGAATTTTTAAACCAAGTACACATTTTGACTAAACCTCTCGCCAGGAAAGATTGCCGGTCACAGAACACTTGATCCCGGTCTACAATCTATATGTTATTCTAAAGACGTGAGCGTCTTCCGGGATAGTATCGGGTCAATGTTGAACAAAAAGACTTTTCGTTTAACATTGGCACAATCCTATTCCGGAAGTCGCTCGCATCTTAAGAAAAACTTAGATTGTAGATCGACACAAGGTGTGCTGTGACCGGCAATCTTTCCTGGCGAGAGTTATACCTAATTTCGCAAAATAATAATTATACGTGCAACTAGACGTTAATAATTTGCATATCATAAAACGCGGAAAAAAATCTTCTTTCCAATGGTGGCATTATGAACTCTCCAAGTTAATTTGGGGAGCAACAATCTGCGAAAAACTGTTTTCCCATGTTAATTCCCTATGTTCGGTTTGAAAGTATTCACCCGGTATATGTTTCACTTGGCACTGTTTAATACTTTTTTCTATTGAGTGTGAGCATTGCGTTGTTTAATGCTGATAAATATTCCTATTTTTATTATCATAAATTAGCATAATATACAGGTAGGTAGGTACTTGTGTTTTGAGATAATTTTATTTTTCGTTTAATTTTAATCAATCTAAATAATAATGGTATATGCATCGAATAATTCTTCACTCAAGTTCGTACTTTATCGAGTAAATGAGAAGCTATTCGAAAAAAACTCAATTTTCGACGAATTCTTTAAAATAAGCACACTTTTATTCTTCTTTCTTATTAACCAATAATGGGTAATGACTTCGGCTGCCATCAAAAAGTATTTTCTATAAAAATAATTGCCTTCCAGCGATCGCGATTGGTTTTTGTTTATGCGAGCATTAAATTAGTAATTATCAATTGTGCTAGTTTTTGTTCTACTAGCAAGTGATATCGACTATTCAGGTAAATTTCAAAGTGACCCTTGTAAAATTTAATCGTGACCTATTCCAATTTATAATTGCCCAAAGAAACGGATAATTGCAATACAGACATTTCAAGGTGAATACACCTTTACATTTTCGAATCCAGATTGCCATGAACATGAAAGAAGGTTAATACTCTCTCTCTGGTCTTCTTTAAGTGCTGGATGATTCATCAACTTACCCATTCAAGTTAATTAGCCTACTTCACCTTCCAGTCCTAATGGTGATTGCATCTCTTTGTCAATTGAGTGAGGGTAATTATGCAATCAACTTTGCAGCAGGTGTGTAAGAAAACAAAAACAAAACATCATTATGATGGATATTTACTACTTTACAGCATACATATTAAAATTTAAAAATGGCACATTGCGCTACAGCAAAATGTCATAGTTGGACACTGGACTGTAAAATTCTTACTTCTACCTCATTCAATTAATAAATTAATTATACACCGATCATATCTCTACATACAGTTGGAAAGTATTTAACCGTTAAAACTGTCAAGGTATAGGCAGGTTGGCATGTATGTATATTACATATTAATAATAATGTTTGTCTTGGCAGTTTTAAGTCAAATTTGCAATACAAACATTTTTACACATAACATGGCCATTTAAAAATAAGCTTCTTTATTTTTGTGTAAACAGTCCTTCGTTCTTCCACCCAATAAAGAAACCGTAGCACATCGATTATACACCTTTTAAAACAAGCCCTTTTTCTTCTTCTCCTTCTTTCCGTCCACGGCCTCCCTACTTCCCTCCAACGATCTGCGCCGTAGCTCCTCGATGGTCACCTGATTCTCCTTCTCCCAATTCTGCTTTTCCATTTCGAACTGCTGCCTTTTGTCCTCGAGCTCCTTAGCCTGCTGCTCCAAACTCTTCCTGGTAGCTTCGTGCCGTCTCGTCAGCTCCAGCTCGCTGTCCTTCAGCTTCTGCTTCTTCTCCCTCACCTTCATCTCGAACACCTGCTCCATTTCCGCCTCCATCTTCTTCATTTTGAGGTCGTGGTCGCGCTTCTCCTCGTCCATCTGCGCGAGAGGATTTTTATTCGATATCCTCGAGGGTTTCCCGTCGACCCCCAGACCGGCCAGCTTCCGGCACCTGTAATTTTCGTAGTGGACGTTGTTGGTGACGTCCTTGAGATCCTGCAAATGCGTCCTTATCACCATATTCCTGAGAGCGATAAAATCACAGTGTTCCAAGTTTTCCACTTCGACCAATCCCCACGGGTACTTCCTCCCCCTCAGTTTCTTCCCTTCCAGTTCGATGACCGCATTCGAACCTACCACTGCGAAGGGAACTCGATCCTTGAGCGTTTTGTTTAGCTTGTGCTCCTCGTCCTCTTCGACCGTGTCTGGAAACTCGTAGATTTTGATTTTGTGCTGCGCAATTTCGTTGAGGATTTGCTTTTTGAACAAGTTGCACTCGTCCGATGTCAACGTGTCGGCCTTCGAAATGACGGGGATGATGTTCACTTTGTCGCACAGCCGCTTCATAAATTCGATATCGAGCGATTTTAAGCCGTGCCCGGACGGTTGGATGAAGTATAAACAGCAGTGCACGCGTCGGTCGGCTTCGGGCTTTCGGGTCACTCGCGCTTCCGAATTTAAGTAGTCCTCGTACTTGCTTTCGATGTATTCGATGATCGGGGCCCAACAGTTACTATTATCGACCGCATCACCGAAACCGGGGGTGTCTACGACGGTCAGCAATAGGTTGACCCCGTTTTCTTTCACGAGCACCTTCGTAGTTTCAACGGCAACTGTTTTTTTTAACCGTTGGGTCGGTCCGGGATAATCTGCCGAATTGTAGACGTCAGTTAGGAATAGGGAATTGATCAAAGTCGATTTTCCTAGGCCTGATTCGCCCACGACCATGAGGGTAAATTCGAAGCCCTTTTTCACAGCTTTTCGATAGACCTGATTCGGTAAATTGGCAAAGCCGACGTAACCATCTAGCTCTTTGAGTTTAGGCCGCTCCTTTACCACTTCTATCTCTTTCGTTTCCCTAACAATCTCCTCTTTGGCGGAAGGTAGTTCTGGTGGTGACTTTGTTGGTGGTTCCGGAGGTTTGTCTAATGAGGGGGCTTTGGTTATGCGATTGGAATCTTTGACAGGTGGTGAATCTGTTGAATTGAAGAACATTTCGCGCTTACTTTGTGTAGCTGTTGGTGGAGTTTCGTTTCCGTTTGTCTGATTCATGGTGGTGCCGTTTGGTGTGGGGGTTGTGTTGTTTTGATCGAGGTATTTTTGTCGTAATCCTAACCTGTCTAAGCTGGACAATCTGTAGGAACCTCCTATGTTATCTTTATCCCTATCTCTAAAACCGCTACCCGCATTAAAACTAGAAGTATATTTTGGCAAGGTTGGTGGTGGAGCCGGTTTCGTGTCGGTGGAGTTTCGATTTAATAAGCCCGCACTCGATGTGTACAAATAACTGCTAGGCATTATATTTGGTCGCGATTTTATTGTGGCCGTTGCTTGCGTTTGTGTTGTGGGAATTTGAGCATTCACGTTATTGGCACTCATTGTTTAAAAATTAAATTCGAACACACAAATGATGAGTAATGTTTTACTGGTCTGCCACGCCCGTCGTCAACATAGCGTCTATTCGGTTACTACAGCAAAATTGCACGATTTTCTGGCACGATTATTAGGCGCACGCAATTACTAATAAATGACTATTACTACGCGAGTATTAGAACTACATTTTCCGTTTAAAATAACGTCAATTCATGAACGATATCATCGTACAAGTCGACTGCGCAGCGATACCATTTTCACTATTCACATTTCATACTTCAATGCGGTTCATGCGTGTAAAACAGATGGCGCTGACGTTTGTTGTGAATTGTCATCATGGGCGTAGATTCGGGGAATTTCCTACTTTCAAAGGCGGAAAATCAATACCAAGTTTCTCGTTCAAATTTAACTTTGTAAACAATTACTAACACTCGTCCATTTCATCTATTCATTTTATCCACTACAAAGTTCATAATCTTACAAATATTTAACGATTAATAAATTAAATGCTCTATGCCACCTAGCCTGTAGGTCATAATGGCCCGTTGGAAATATATAAGTATACTTGAAATCACGAATCTTTGTCCCTGCGTCATTGATTTGTGAATCAATTTCAGACAAGTTTTTTATCGATTTCGCATACTTGACAGAATATTACAGTGTTTTAGCGTATGTCTGAAATTGATTCACAAATCAATGACGCAGGGACAAAGATTCGTGATTTCAAGTTTATGTGCTGTATTTAGTTTCTTGCACTATTAATAAATTATTAACACGTTTCTCTAATTGGGGTTGATGTTAGGTTATTAAAAAATTCTGTTTTATTTGAAGTGTTTTACAATGAATTTATCATTTTTTGTCGCAGTATTTTGAAAGTGCTGAAATACAATGGTAGGAGACGCACCTCGTGTGGATTGTATATTTTGTTACTTTTAATTATTCAGCTGCAATTTAAAAAAAACTGTATGGTAATTGATTTTCGAGAAAGGAGTACTTCAAAATGTTTTTGTGGTGCACCTCCCCCCCTCGCCGCCTTCATTACTACACTAATACTTTAATGGCCCGTAAGTACCCAGTCCGCCCCTGTTAGTCTGGATGCCAAACTGGGATTTTTGGCTTAACCTGGAAGTGAGGTACGGTGAAGGTTTTTTGACGGCTTTTAGTTCGTAAGGATGTCTACTTTGAGAATCCGTTTGATGCCACCTTGACACCCTTGAGCATTTTGAGAAATTCAAGATGACTGCCAAGTCAGCAAAAAAAATACAAAAATTAAAGTTATAAAAAATATGGGCATATAGCACATTTATTTTAGGGTTTTCGGGCCTTTTGAATTCAAATCTGCTGTTAAAAATAGTTTTGGGGGCGTTTTGGTGAAGTGGGGGGTGTTTTTGGGGGGTTGGTTTTTATATTTTTTCAATATTAACGAGTCGTACATCGATTTATTTGTTTTTATGAATAAGAATCTCGAATTTGAGATCAAAATAGGTACTAAAACAGAAACTCCTATTTGTTAATTATTTTTTTGGGGGGAAGCTGTTTGAGGGGGGAAGCTGGAACTACTGAATAAAATAAAAAACAAACAAAAAATAGATCTATTAACTCAAACTCAAATACATTACTTACAGATATAATACATTTTTAAACAAAAAAATTACAAGCAAACAAAAAAATATTGCAGATAAACATAAATTTACTCGTTGTCCGATTCTTCGCTTTCTGATTCATTTTGCGCAGTTTCCACAAATGTTGTTAGTGGATTTTTACATTTATTTTCGTCCCTTTTATCCATCATGCATTTGCACATCAGGCTACATGACAACCCATTTGATAGACAACCACATCTGTTCGAGCTGCAGGGGTCATTAGCTTTTCATGAGCATTTAGCAAGCTCTAGAATAAAATCTGGTGTCAATTTAGTATTTTGGGGACAGAAATTGGGTTTAAAATTTTGTTTTCGTCATCTTTTTCCCATCCATATTGCGTAACGTCAATTTTAGGAAGAACAAGGTTTTGGGCAGCATCCAACGTTCCTAGATCTCACTTCTTCTGCCCATTTGTCTTGGCGTTTTTCACAGGCTTTCAGAATGTTTTGATTTATGTCCAATGTTCGTACAATATAAAATTCGTTAAATCGGCTTGGGTTTTTAGGATCTTTTTCACGACATTTTTCGGTACACAACAAGCAGTCTTCTCTAAAATCGGACGCACTAAATGATCGCAGATTACGCACTTCTGTTAGTTTAGATTCTTCTTGTCTCCTACTTTTTTTGAACAATCTGGCAATGTGGGTCTTGGATGTGTATGTCGACACACAAGAGCGATGACAATAAAATTCATGGATCTCTAGTCTCTGCTGGTCCTCAATCCAATTTCTCAGCGTTTCATCTTCACGTTAGTAGCACGCACTAATTATTGTTTGAAGTTTTTGTTCACTGATTGTCATTAACTGTTCGGATTTCTCACACTGAAATATGCACTTTTTTATGTTCACTTTTAGTTTCCATCCTGGCGTTGATAGTCTTGCAAAAAGAAAAATGTGTTTTTATTTTCGAAATTATTGTAATAGATATAAAGTAATTTCAGAAATAAAGAAAACCCGTTCCTGAAAAAACAAATGCTGAAAAAAAGTTAATATTGTAACTGTGAATATTACTACTAACCAAAACTTTTGCTTTGATATTAGTAGTTATTTGCACAATTACACATTGGGATATGTGGGATGGGGACATTTAAGTAAGGGTATTGGAGTAAATGGTAAACTTTTTAACTCTAAATTTTGACGCTATCTTGTATATCTTTCTAGGATTTATTCAAAAATCATGTTTTGACATCAAAATTGTAATCTCCACCCAAAAAAACCTATAAAAAGACGTATCGCGCTTGTTATAATTATTATCTTTTTATTAAAATCATCGCGTTTTATGTTATTTTCGGGCCGTCTGTCGGCGTCGTTCTACTTTTTTAACATTGAATAACTTGCTGTGTACCTCCATTTTGATACGACGACACGTTAATATTGAAACAATATTAAAACCATAAAAACCACCCCCTTAAAAACACCCCCCACTCCTAAACGCCCCCAAAAATATTTTTAACTAAAAATTTAAATTCAGAAAGCTTAAAAACCCTAAAATCGATGGGCTACATGCCCATATTTTTAAAAATATAATTTTTGTATTTTTTTGCAGATATTTTTGGGCGCCATCTTGAATTCCTCAAAATGCTCAAGGGTGACAGAGTGGCATCAATCGGATTCTTAAAATAGACCTACTTAGTGACCTAAAACCGCAAAAAAATTTTCACCGTACCTTACTTCCAGCTTTTTCGTCTGGCTTCCAGACTATGTGTATAACCTTCCTTTTTTACCAAAATTCAACTACACCAAAATTTCTCGGGAAAACACTTATTCTTATTAATTTGGGTTGGGTGCGTAGAATCCAAATCAATTCGTACTTTTTCGATCAGACTTCTCAATCAAAAGTTATAGACTAGAAACCAATTTCGAAAGAAAATTCAAAGGGCTGTAACTTTTGAACTAGTAGCCCAATCTTGGAACTGTTTGAAATTATGGATTCTACAGGCCACATTCTATAAGAAAATTTTTTTCCCGGGGCGATCTGAGACAATTTTTTTTTCGGGGCTCAAAAAAAGGCAGTTATACCTTCCTTTTTTACCAAAAATCGACTGCACCAAAATTTCTCGGGAAAAAACCACTAATACTTTAATGGCCCGTAACCTATGCCATTCCACCTGGCCCACAGTTACCCAGTCCGCCCCTGGGTACTCCAATCCTTACGCGAATTAAATATTTATTTAAGAACTCTTTATTTAATGTATAACAGTTTTGCGGGCGACCGTGCCTAAATTAATTAGAATAAAATTTCCGGAACAATAAACTATTTAAAACACCGTACGCTAGCGGTGTTCCATGTGTGATACCGAACATGGGTCCGGGCCCTACGTGAAGAATGTGAAGGCAAGTAAAATCATCAAAATTCTATGAACCCGTGCGTATTCTTTACAAATATCAAGTAAGGACTCTTACGACCGGGCATATTCAGCTCTTAATACATTATTATTCCTAATAACTTTCATAGAGAGGCGACTGGTTTTAGATCGACCGAAAATTGAATATTCCCAGAAGGTTTATAGCCTGAATGACGTAAAAATGCTTTAGGCCTTTCAGTAAGGGTAGGCTAGAGGGTGGTTTGCAATTGCAAAGCAATAGAAGATTCCTAGACCAAAGGCAACCTTCCAAAACTTAATACTCCATTTCCAGGCAAAATGAAGCTAGGAGTCTAAGAGCTCTGGGTCAAAAACCCTTTGAAAGAGGCGTGAAAAGAATTTAAAATGCTCTTCCAACGCTTTAAAAAGTGATTAAAGGTTCTGAGAAAGCGATTGCAATATAAAGTTCTGCAACGTTTTCTATTGCGTTGAAAAGCATTTAAATGCTCTAGAAGGAACTGAAAAGCATAGAACAGACTTTTAAGTACATTCATGAATTATTTAAGGCCTTTGTAGATACTTCGAAAGTCTTATAAACCTTTTTCGTGACTTCTTAGGTCCTTATATTTTCAGATTTAGTCAAAGGAAAAACAGATTAGAAAGCTCTAGAGGGAGCGTAGAAAACAGAAATCTCTAAAAAACGTTTGAATAGAAATCGGAACGCTTTGTTTGACAAGATGTTTTGTCGGATGATATGAAGTTTGGGAAAATACTTAAAAGGAATGTTTTTTTTTGCTTTGGAAAGCCTTTCAGAGTTTAGGGAAGCGTTTAGAAGACTTTATTAAACTTCCCCTGAGGAACCTCTAAGGGTCTGGAAGGGCAAAGATCTCAAGAACGTTGGAAAGAGCCCATAAAACTTTAGTGGCCTCGCAAGCTCCAAAAAACCATGGACAAATCCTAAAAAGCTCCGCGAAAGTGGTCCTCTAGAAAGCACCCAGAAATGTTGTTTAAGTTCTCTTCCTTCCTCCCTTTCCCTTTCAACCTTTCTTCCCTTCTCCTTCTCAAATCTCATCATCTTCGATTTTTTTACATTTAATTCCTTTTCGTTCCCCATACCTGTGCAATCTTCCCGTTTTCCTCTGTTGCGATTATTACACTATCATCGGCGTATTTTCAAAAATTTTACATCGTTCTCTTACTCACAAAAAGGGGCAACTTTGTCCCCATTTAACCTGCACTGTATCTCTCGCCGTTACGGAGATTCCAATGGTGAAATTTTCCGATGGAAGAACGTTTGGTACTTAGAAAACGACCAGTTTTACTACCGATGACAGTACGCCAATGGTATCGGAGGTTGAGTGTTTTTTTTTCAGCGAGACGGCGCACGTTCACATGCCGGTTAGAAGCGAGCATATCCAATCGACCAAACAAATTTTGCACGTCGCAACGTTTCCAGTTTTCCGGATTTTCCACATTTCTAGTAGAAATCACTTTCCATTTCAAATGCTTGCGCACAATTCCGATACAATCGATAATTTAACACGACTAATTAACTGTCGTTAATTAACCATTCATTATTTAGTGAAATGTTCGTTATACCTGCTCGAGTAGGCGGTCATTGCGTAGGTTCTCATTTTTTTTTAATCTCTAAAGTTGATCGTTGTATATCTGATCTAGTCCATAGTGGCATGGACTAGGTTTATGGTTCAAATTTCTTTTGATTTGGTTGAAGTTTACCCCTGTTTCAAAATAGGGCAGGGTAGAGCGCATATGCTTGGGAAGTGTATAAATAAATCCAACTGCATTCTGATCGTTCTCAATTTTTTTGCAAATGCACACATTGCCAAGGAGCAAAAAAAAAGTGCGGTATTAACTTGCCATGTTCTGCACGTGTCTGGGGCGAATACAGGTTTTTTTTTTGGCGCACGCCATAATTAATTAAAGCACTTTCTGTCGGTATTCCTACATCTGCCCTATTTATCGTATTGACAGATTCGTATTTCACATTTGCGCATTTCTCAAATTTATGTTAAATATTGTAATCTTAACCTACATTTCAAGGGTGCATCGATTAGATCTGGCGGATGTAGAATAGAATTTCCGAGAAACACCGAAACTCTTCAGAATTTTCCTTCGTTCCCATTACATTATAGCCAAAAGTTATAGTTTTTTTATCAACTAATTGTTTTTATTTCGTAATAGACGCAATAGCCAAGAACCAACAGTTGGTTTAGTTTTTTTGAGTACCTATAGTATACAGGGTGTCGTTTAAAATACGCCGTAGCTGTAGCGTCTACAGTTTTTATCCGAATTGCAACAAAAAGTCAAAAACCATATTTAATGACAGCGAAATACTACAAAACGGCCATTTTCGAAAGCTACTAATAGTAATAATAAATTCAATGAATAATATTAAAGATACTCTGTCAAGTTGAACCACGAAAAGGTACCGAGCTAAGTCTTGTTTTGTTGGATTTTCAGGCAATTAGCTTCACCATATGGGATTTTCATAATCTTTCCTCACATTTCCTTGAATTCCTTGTCCTTCACTTTTAATAACCCCAGCTCATTAACTAATTACCAACAGAATTAACCAACTAATGATGGCATTGAAGATATTATGCAGAATATGTGGTTTGAGGGAAATGTTGCGTTAAAGAAATGTTATAAATTGTAAAGGTGGTTTTATTCTTGAACAATTTCACACTATTATTGTATACTTTTTGCACCTAGTCTGCATTAAAATTGGAATATGAATTATTAAAATCAGGGAATGCTACTGTATGTTGTTTCTAAAAATAGTTGCGACATGGGCAGATGCAAATGTATTTAACGATTCATTTGTTGTAGGTGAAAACCATAAAGATGCATTTATTCACGTTCATCCAACTCCTCTGCTTGGCGTTGCTATGGACCGTGAAATCGACAAAAGCGTCCTTGGCTTTCCCATTTTTCCTGCTCCTTCTGGTGCCGTTAAGATCGAATTTGAAGTACATATTTTCACCGAGGGAGCTTCGAGCGGTAAGTCTAAGAACATTTTATACAGTTTATTTCTGTCGATCAATCGTTTGTTCTCTGAAGCTTATTTCTTGGGATTGTAAACATTTATATTACAAATGCGTTAACTTACAGCTGGATGGGGATCAACCGGATGTCGATGGCGATGAACCTGACTTCTATGTGGAGGCTCCACTTCCTGGATAAGTTCTTTAATGGGCAGCAGCGTATATTTTAAATCAGTTAATTTTTCGTTAATCGCCGATTGTGCGGTCCTTAAGTTATTTACAATCGTCATTTCCCTCAACGTCTATTTTCCACGTTTAATGCATAATAGATTTATGTTATGTATTGTAGATAGGTACCTAAATTAGTATTAGAACGTGCTTATATTTTCTTTAATTAGTATTATATAATGTACATCATAACGGAAATCAAACATTAAACGGTTCTTTAATAACCACCTAGCAATATTAACTTACGGGTTTAATTTTTGTATGAAAATAAACATTTAAAAGGCAATTGTGTTTAAGAGTTTTGTGGAAGATTGAGTTATCCAATGGGAACTAGTGCACTTCATCATTATTTTTTATCCAACGCCAAATGGCAAAAGGGAATAATTTGAAAATTATTCCATACAAATTTGTCTTAAATATTTTGCCCATATGACTTTTACTTAAATGCATTGCATCAATGATCCAAGAATTTAAATTCAGTAATTTACATGTTATATCGGTTTATTCTTAATTATAAGCTAGCCGGCTTGAATTGTGTTTTGGCAGGCAGCTTGTAGGTAGGTTGTAGTATGTATAAGTATAGTAATATTAATGTCAACCAATTTACTTATTACTGTGTACTTAAATCATTATTTTTGACATCGTGTACTTCCGTGCAAAATTACTTATATTGTACTAAATCTTCACCATTGACAGTATTAGGTATTAGAACTAGCAATAACCTTATTTAGATTAAAAATGCCAAGAAAGAAGTAAAGATGCTGTGATGCGAAGTAGAATGGTACTGCCACGAATATTTCATTAAAATGCCTTATAAGTTTATTTTATACGAATTTAAATCTGTACAGATATTTTTTATAAGAATGTTTCATGATATGGACCGAATTACGTGTGATAAAAGAGGTACAAAATGAAGTGTGAGACGGCATTATTTTTTATTCTTGTATCTTGTCCAAATGCAGATATTATGTACCTAGTTCGATAAGCCGCCCCAAATTGCAGATGGCTAAATATCAAATCAATTGGTATCGAGGTACGGCGGCTTGCAACCGCTTCATCTTTCTTGAAAGTTAGAATAAGATAGTGTATAGTTATTATTCTTGTTCGAAATTAAAAGATCCTACTTATGGTACAAAATGTTTCTCAATTTATATAAACTTGATACTTGCCGATTTTGTTGTGACTATCACAGTATTTCGTCCACTAGCCTATATTTAAATAAGTTTTAGTTTTTTCGCCCTTTACTAACAAAAAACCTTTTTTTTACCTACTATGTTGTTTATTATATATTCCTACTTGTTTCTATTTCCTAGTGTTTCTAACTGTGATTTAAATATTAAATAGCAAATTTAATTCCTAAGATAATAAAATATTTTCCTGTGTATTTTTCTTTTTGGTATTGAAACGTAAAGGCGGCACTCCAGCAAACTGGGTTAGGTCGGCGGCATCTCCGGCACAATATGCCGCAGCATTCGACTCCACCAAACTGGGCAGATGTGTCGGCTTGCAGGGTGTTCTTGTTCTTCATCCGAGATTGTTTGACGACGAAATTTTATCAAGAAAAAAAATAAGTGGAAGCACAGGTTTTAGGTACGGCCTAGTTTAAACAAAAATCTTCGTTGTGAAAAACAAAATACAAACTCAAATTGCAGAAAAAAGCAAACAAAATACAAATATACCACGTATAGTCCAGTAAAAGTAGACATTGACCCAGAAATTTGAAAAAACAAGCTGAAAATTGGCATACTGAGGATAGTGCTAGAACTAAATCCCGAAAAGTCCCAAAAGATCCCGGTTGGGGAAAGGACGCCATCTTGAAAAAACTACCCCTAAATTAGATTTTCCGATTTTTGAGCATAACAAATGAACGGATGGTCCAAATTTCGTCGGCAAGGTGTCAAAATGGTTGTTTTGATGTTTGTTTTGAGTGAAATAATTATTCCGTATAATACGATGCCCTTGCAAATGTGACCTTTTTCAAAAAACCACCCCCATCATGGGTTTCTCTCTTTTCCGGCTATTGTTGTTAAATAAAGCTTCGGATAATTAGTATTGATGTTTCTAATCGTTCTTCTTGACGTTCTCTATCTGAATGTCAAAATTTCTGTTAAAAAAAACCTTCAGAGTTCAGAACAAGATTGAGAGTACTAACTAAATGAACACTATTTTATTCATTATATTTTTCATTATTATTTGCAGTCAGGTTAAGTTGCACGTAAAAAATATTTAAATGTATTCTACAATTACGGGTAGGGACGTTTCATACCCGGACAACTCATACCCGGACGACTCATACCCGGACACCACATACCCAGGACAACTCATACCCAGGACAACTCATGCCCAGGACAACTCATACCCAGTACGACTCATACCCAGTACACCTCATACCCAGGACAACTCATACCCAGTACAATTGGTACTCATACCCCAGTACACCTACATACTTTTCCATTTTCTCTAATATTATGCCTAAGGTAGGTAGTTAGACTTTTGAGATTAGTACCTGCTCCAGCTAACCGAATTTTATAATGAAATCCCGGTCAAAAGCAAAGTAAAGAAAATTGAATTACTTCAAGTAAATTTTAAACATGACCACTTTTAGTCTACATTACAGTGAGAGGGGAGGAAACTGAACAGTTCTTACACATGTTGAATATAAATAAACCTTGAGGATCCAAAGGGGTATATTATGGAGTATATAATGCGGTAGCTATTCCCTCGGGTGCTGACAAACGTGTCCCGAGATGATACCCACATGTGTAAAATTTCCCGGGTATGGCGCACCCTATGTAAGAATTATCGTCGGTAAGAATAGTGCTGGGTATGAGTTATCATGGGGTATTTGTAGGGTCCTGGGTATTATGAGTACCTGCTCCAGTATACCCAGGACAACTCATACCCAGGACAACTCATACCCAGGACAACTCATACCCAGTACGACTCATACCCAGTACACCTCATACCCAGGACAACTCATACCCAGTACAATTGTTGTACGTAGCTGTACTTTCTTTTCCATTTACTCTAATATTATGCCTAAGGTATTTATAGTTAGACTTTTGAGATTAGGTACCTGCTCCAGCTAACCGAATTTTATAATGAAATCCCGGTCAAAAGCAAAGTAAAGAAAATTGAATTACTTCAAGTAAAATTTTAAACATGACCACTTTTAGTCTACATTAATGAGGGGAGGAAACTGAACAGTTCTTACACATGTTGAATATAAATAAACCTTGAGGATCCAAAGGGGTATATTATGGAGTATATAATGCGGTAGCTATTCCCTCGGGTGCTGACAAACGTGTCCCGAGATGATACCCACATGTGTAAAATTTCCCGGGTATGGCGCACCCTATGTAAGAATTATCGTCGGTAAGAATAGTGCTGGGTATGAGTTATCATGGGGTATGAATAGTCCTGGGTACCAATTGTACTGGGTATGAGTTGTCCTGGGCATGAGTTGTCCTGGGTATGAGTTGTCCTGGGTATGAGTTGTCCTGGGTATGAGTTGTCCTGGGTATGTGGTGTCCGGGTATGAGTCGTCCGGGTATGAGTTGTCTGGGTATGAAACGTCCCCGACCCCTACAATTAATGTAAATGAGCGCAATCCTTTCAACTATTCGCACATAACTAAAAAAACGGCGTGAAAATAATCAATCCATACACAGGTTTTAAATTGGAAACATTCCGAGACCGAACGACAACACAATGACGAAAATCTATACTATGAGTAAAAATCAGACACCGATCTACTCTTACAAAAGTAACCCTTACACCTGAATGCACGGTATCGAAACGTGATATAAATTTGGGTGTTTCGTTACTAAGAAACCGTAGCTTCCAGATTTATTTATTTTTTTTAGGAATAAACAGAAGGTGATTTAACTTCTAGCGCCCTTTTAACTGCCGATTACATAAACACTTTCTAAGATAACCGCTCTTTTTGCTATTTAGGTAGTAAGGTTACACAAGATAATCGTTGCAAGGAAGATATAAAATCCAGGATAGCGCAGGCTAAAAAAGCATGGGCATAAAAGTGGGACCTGCTAAGATCCGAGATAAATATAGGAACTAGGAAAAGATTGCTAAAAACGTACAAATGTAGTGTAGTGTGTAGGTCATACAGGTGCGAACCCTGGACGATAGGCAGGCAAAAGTAGGATAGAATGAGGATTAGCTGGATGGATAGGGTAACAAAACGAAGCAGTCTTGGAGCTAGTACAGGAAATAGGGAAATATGGAAAACCGTACCGAGAAAACGACATAGAATGATAGCGAACGTGCCTAAGACACGGAGGAATAGCACTACTAGCTATAGAAGGAGGGCCGAGGGCAAGAGAGGGGTAGGACCACGGAGACTGAAACACATAGAGCAAATAGTTAGGGACGTAGGCAAGGGTAGTTATGTAGCACTGAAAAGATTAGCGCAGGATAGGAAAAGGTGGAGGACTGCGTCCAACCAATCCTAGGATTGCGCAAACAAAACAACAACAAATGCCGAAAACGTGAAAAATCCAGGTTGGGGGTGATTTTCCTAAAAAGCTCGAATTTTCAAGGGCTTCTTTATGTGCGGAATTATGTTTTTACTCCAAATACACATTAAAACAAACATTTTGACACCTTAGCAACGAGAATCAGACCATTGGTTTTGCTCTAGGGGTAGTTTTTTCAAGATGGCGTCCGTTCCCCGACCGGGATCTTTTCGGACTTTTCGGAAATTGGTTCTGGCACTATCCTGAACATGTCTGCCAATTTTCAGCTTGTTTTTTTCAAATTTCAGGGTTTGGCCCTTATTTTGTCTAATTTTACTGGACTAGTAAACAACGTACCGTTTGACACAAATACTGACTGAAAACACACGTTTGCACTGGTTCAGACAGCACCTGCTCACGTGGCCGGCCGAAATCCCTTTGATATTTATCGACATTTGCCCGCTAGCAAAATTTTGCCGGCTGCCGATGCTATCGGCCTCGAAAGAATGTAGCCGGCGGGTTGTGCCGCCGCCGGCCTAGACCAGTTTGGTGGAGTCCCGCCTTAACAATAACATTTTTTCAGGTAACCGTCGAAACAGCTGGTGTTAGTTATGGTTTCAAATGAGGAGTAAAATTTGAAAATTAGATATGTACTTTCATATATAATCAGGGGCGGATTTAGGCAGGGGCTTTAAGGGCTGCAGCCATACGAAGCATCGTATACGTTTTCAGTATGGGTATTTTTTGATACTTAGCTCGCATTCGGAAACGCAACTTTTAATGCGACTCATATTCAAAAGCACTGATCGTTGAACTCATAGGAGTTGATCAGAGAAGGTTTGCGCTCTGTTTCTTTTGATTTTCGAGTTAACGAGGAACAGATGGACGGACAAAACCATCACATAAAGGAAATTTCTTTCCAAAAATTCCTTTAAAACAGAGAGAAAACTATTATTCTATTTTCATAGAATGACCGTGGAGGCAATTTTGTACGCTACCCACCCCAAGGTACGAGTAATTGGAGTGTGTATCAGACGAGGTTCTACATTTAAATGTTCAACATTTTCCCCAGCCAACATTCGTTATCTCATTTGTTGAACTTGCTTGCATTATAAATTAATGCTGAATAGAAAGAACACCGCCGGCTAACAAACTTGGGCGCCATATTTTTTTGCATTTCATTTATTCTTTTATTATTTTTTTTCTTTTTGTTTTTTTCTTTTTATATTTTTTCTATTTTATTGTTTTCTTTTGTTTTGTTTCTATCTTATAATTTTTATTTTATTTGATTTATTATTTGTTTATCTTTATAATTTATAAAGAAAAATATAATTGTGGCAATGAGTACCACTGGAAACCTGTTTTGTGATAAAAATGATTAAAAAGATCAGTGGCCTGCCGCTGTGTACAGATGTTTCTGTGTAATCTGTGCTTTTTGAAATTTGAACCCTCTACTGTATTTTAATATTTTTCATTGTATTTATACTTAGTGCGTTTGCCTTAGACCTGTAATTTTAATAATAATTTTCTGAAGAAATAATAAAATTGAAATGAAGATGTTTTTCGATAACCCGAAGTTCATTAAGTAAGGGGCCCCCTACAAATATTAGCCCAGGGCCCCCTGAGGCCTCGGTCCGCCCCTGTATATAATATATATTATCTAATCTAAATTAACTTCACTCACTTTTTTTAACTAGTAGAGTATCTTACATTTGACGATACTCTCGTTCCAGGTGGCGGGTAGCCGTCGAGTCTTGCCAAATTCTAAAAAGTTGATATTTTAACGCCCTGGTATCAGGTGTTCATTTGCACTGTTTAACAATTATCCGGACCTGTTGGGAAGTGTACACAGGGCCGTTTCTAGGGTATCTTCCCCCCGGGTGCGAGAATAATTGGCCCCCATCCCTCCAACCCAATCCCCTCCCCCAAAGTTGATAGGAATTTAAATAAAAATGGATAACTTTTACGTTTAAACAAATTGGAAAAACCTACTTTGACCACACACGACTGACGAGTATTTTCCTGTAAAATCTTCGTAGGCACTCGCGACGCGAAAGATACTTTAGTCAGTACTCAGCTTAGACTGTTTGTCCAGAAGAAGCGAATTCTATCGTGCTTATGTTGCGTCCAGGAGGAGCGAAAAACGCGCCAGCATTTGGGAATGCGAATACTATCACTAGAAAATATGGCGTGTACTCACTCTACATTCCACGCGTATACTGAACGCAACAGGTTATAACGCGTCCCCTACTCCTAGGAACTCGACTCGTGCGAGTCGAGAGTCGGGCGAAGTGTACGGTATTTGCGCGCATATTTTGAATTCGCGCGATGCTTGGGGACGCGATGTGTTTGCGCTCTTTCTGGACAAGGTCTCAATCATATTTTCCAACTGGTTGCGACCTGAAGTTGTGTAACATTTGAATATTCAATTAATAATATTTAGAATAATTGAGCGCCTTCTCGGTTTGCCCCGCACTCCCGGGTCGGAGTGGACAGGCTCCCATATTGAAGAAAACTAAATCAAACTGTTGTTTTGTTACACCAAAGCACTCCTCGCAAAAAAAAAGAAAATTGTATTTTAGGAAAAATATTAATGAGCACCCCACTATGGTAACCCCTCTTGGCAGTACCACATCGTTGGTGATGTTTATAATAGCGGACAAAAAAGCTACCCTTTGAGGGAGCCCTCGGTCTATTATTCTGGTGTGTTTTTTACAGACCGTAGGGCTAGTTCTATGATTCTATTGATACGGTATCTGTATAATAAGCGCGTTAAATCCCTACGTAGGTAGGGTACCACTCCTAATAGGAAGACTTGCGCGGGACGCGTCGAAGACGTTTTGCAGCTCTAGAGGGAGGTCAGATTTGGCATAATTACCTAAAATTTGGGAGCACTTTTTAGTATTTCTGTTCTTTAAAAAGATCTGGAACTGACAATGATCTTCTCTGTTCCAGTTTATTACAACTTAGGAACCAATTCAACATATTTTTTATTCCAGAACGGAGTATGTAAAGTTGCCTATTATAATGCCCATTTTCTTAATTGATGTATTGTGGGCTGCCTAACAACAGTTAATTTTTAAGTCGCTTTTCCGATAGCTTCTCTATAAATGAAGTTGGAGCAGCGAGCAGGACATTGCAGCTTATATGTTCAGAGTTTACATTCGGCAATTCCAGGAACCATAAAAATCTTTGTCATAGTTGGCAATGGAAGTTTAATTGTGAATATACCATGTAACTGACAATTCGTTTATTAAACAAATAAATTAATGACAGGTCCCTCTGACAAGTGTCCTCACCGCCAACTATGATACTGAATTTTATGAATCGCTCTTTACTACCTTATTATAGAAAGCACTCAATTGTGTTAATTGAGTGAATAAAAAGAGCAAAAATTATGAAAAAGTATCTCTTATTAAACGAAGAAGAATATTTGTACAAATTCCTTAAAGATACAAGTCAGATACTCGCTACGTTCGCTACTCGGGCATTTCTCCACCAGGCACCAACTAAAATTTCAAAATTAACAACACAAATTACACTCATAAAGTAATACCATTGTAATATTATTCCCGTTTAATAAGATTTGATCTAGCTTCGTTATCCGTCTGCCCTCGGGTGTCGTTTCGTATTCGGTCACATCTTCAAGTAGCATGTTGACAAAATCGTCGAAACCAAGCAGCGTACCGACGATTTCCTTGTCATTCTTCATGATAATGTGAATTCTCGAGCCGATGCACTTATCTACCAATTCTGAAAGAGGCGAATGTAAATTGGAAATTGCTAATTATACAATACCTAAAGGTAGTAAAGTGGATGAGGATACTGGCATACTGGACATTTTCAATTGGTTTAATTTAAATAATAAACTAAAATGTGAAGGGCCACAAACGAAAAACTGAGGTTATGTCTTTTGTCAACAGGTCAGTGGCGGAACGTACGACTCTCCCCATGTGTTTTTACTAGAATCTTTGAAAGTTTTATTCATCCGGTATAGTGCCTTATCGTAAAATGTTTTCTACAAAGTACTGGCTAATGATGATCATGAATGGATAATCTTTCGGCGATATTACGTTTTTATTGTGACGTACGTCAAGCACGCTACTGTTATTGTTGTGACGTGCGTAGCGCATGCGGCTCTACATGCACCAATTTGCGATTATTCATTCAGTTTATCATTCAGAAAGATGGAAGGTGTTTGTATATTTAATTCGTGAACATGTGTTTTTTGTGACTTTTAAACATTTTTATAAGTGAACCGGTGTCCAAATGATGACAATAACGTTAAATCAGAACACTATTTTGGATATTTAGCCGTCATTTTCGTTATACGGTGAGTCCTTTTTGATTTCGTGCCGCATGTAACTTCTGTATTTGTATTCTTGGGAATTCACAACACATCGATTTATTTTCTTTATTGCTCTATTTTTTTAGAGCCTTTTGTACTAAACAATTCCCATTCGTAAACGGTAGCTATATCCCTTTGTACCTACTATCGCTACACATTTTTAAAGGGACAAAAGCAATTTTTTAAATTTTAATTCCTTGATTAAATTAAAGGGGCTTGAGTCGTCTGGGAGGGAATTTTTTGTTTTATTTTGAATTCTTTTCATTCAAGGTTGAGTACAATCGACACATACTCGTTATCTCTTTTTAATTTTGTTCAAATTTGCACGTCTGGCTATCGGTGACTGCAGGTGTAGCGCATGTTTCCAAAACTATCTGATAAGATTAATAGAGGTATTCTATTTTAAATAATAATACATCCAGTAATATATTTAGGAATTATCTATTATTCTTCAAGGATAAAATATTCCATTTTTTAATGAAACGGTTTATAGACCACACACGTTTTTGTGATGTTTTTTTGTGATAGCCTTGGGCATTATGGAAAAAATTAGGTTTTCTGCGAGAGATCCTACCATTAATTAAAGGTCCCATGGTGGACATCGAGGTGGACATTTAAAAAAGACCTGTTCGTTTGCAGTTTTAATTTTTTTGATGGTAAGTGATTAACCTACTCGTTAACATACCTATACCATACGGTTATTTTTGTAAACAATTCGTATACTTAATGTCTTTTTGTACCAGCAAGCGGAATCTCATAATTACTTCCGTATTGTCTCTAATTGTGTTTATAAAATTTGAGCAACAATGATTATATCCAAAATTTCAAAAATAGTCATAGCGAAAAATCTAAGGAAAAATCCAACCCTCTCGCTCAACACCGCAAAAAATATCTGTCAAGACTCAAAAGTCGACACTCATCTCTAGAATAACTAACCAAATAGCTCGCCAAATAGGCACTCTGAGGTGAATTTACCCTTAAAATACAAATAAAATTCGATATTCTCCGGCAAAAAAGGATTCACAATTCATTTTGTTTTCGGAAATGATGTTAGTTTTGATCAGCACTACTTATCACTATATTGTATTAGTTGGCGACTTATTTTAGGGGACAAAAATTCCATTTATTGCCTAAAATTGCCACCATTTCCCTTGATATCCCCAACATTTCCTCGGAATTCTCCCAAAATTTCGTCTAATTTTGTCCATATTTTAATTAATTAATTCCTCGAAATTTCATTTATGAAGGGTAAGTTTTCTTATAAGAAGGAAAGAAAAATTGCCACCATTTCCCTTAATTTTCCCAACATTTCTAGCATTGCATTAAAATTTCCCCAAATTTATACAAAATTTCTCCGAATTAACGTAAAATGAGTAACGTTACTGCCTTATAGAGACTTATTTTCTTAAAATTTCCTCTAGATTTCCTCAGAATTTCCTCTTTCCTGAAAATTTCGTAATATTTTCCTAGAATTTTCTCATTTCTTGGGCAATTCCTCCTATTTCTCCGAAATTTCCTAGTATTTTCTCAGAATTTTCTCTAATTTCTTCCATTTCCTACACTTTTCCCAGCTACTTCCTCGAAATGTGCTATATGAGAGACAAGATTTGCCCTCGGGGTTGATCACGACTTGTGATAGGGGACAACGATTTCTTTCATTGCCCCCTCGCATTTACCTTAATTTTGTTCCTTTTCTACATACCTATGTCTTTGAAATATCATACATGTGGAACAAGAATTTTCGTTTCTTATTTTAAGGGATAAAGATTTTCTACATCGCCTAAAAATTGCCACCCCTTAGTTTTCCCAACATTTCTGAATTGCCCCGAATGAACCCCTCGGGGTTGGTCACGACACGACTTATTTTAGAGGACAAAAATTTCCTTTATTGCTTAAAATCGCCACATTTTTCATTGATGTCCCCAACATTTTCGCTAGATTTCCTCGGAATTTCCCGTATTCCCTCAAAATTTTCTAATATTTCCCCAGAATTTCGTCTAATTCCATTCCATTTCCTACATATTTCCTCGAAATTACTATGAAATTACTATAATTAATTAAAGCAATTACTATAATTACTATATGAAAGACAAGATTTCTTACGAGATTTCTTTTATAAGAAGGTAAGAAAAATCTCGAGAAAAATTGCCACCATTTCCCTTAATTTTTCCAACATTTCATCGTATTAAAATTTACACAAATTTACACAAAATTTCTCCGAATTCACGTGAAATATGTATTTAATATTTACCTACAATTTCCTCATTCCTGTGACAATTCCTACTATTTCCCCACATTTTCTCTCGTTTCTTCCATTTTCTACATTTTTCCTAGTTATTTCCTCGAAATTTCCTATATGAGCGACAAGAATTGACCTCACGCCTTGTTTTAGGGGACCAATTTCTTTTATTGCCTAAAAATTGCCAACATTTCCCTTAATTTTGTCAAATTTTGTCCATTTCCTACATATGTCTTCGAAATTTATTTAATTTCCTTTAAGGGTCAAAAATTTTCTGAATTGCATTAACCCCAAATTTCCCCAAAATTACACAAAATTTGTCCTAATTAACGTCAAATGAGTGTCGTAATTTCCTCGCTTACTTCCTTATAGAAATCTTTTATTTCCTTAAAATTTTCTCTAGAATTCCTCAGAATTTCCTCTAAATTTCCTTAGAATTTCCTCTACTTAAATTTCTTCAGAACTCGCGTCAGAATTACCTTTTACTTGTTTAACATTTCCTCATTCCTTTGAAATTTCCTCTTATTTCCCAAAAATTTCCCAAGAATTTAATCTAATTTCGCCCATGTCCTGCATATGTCTCGGCTATTTCCTATATGAGAGACAAGAATTTCCCTCGTGATCAACCTCTGGGTTGGGGGTTAAATAATCTGGCGTTTTCAAAGTAAGTATTCGTGGTAAGGTAGAAAAGTTATCGAACCGGAACACCTTGTATATTTTAATCTAAAACGATAGCATATTGAATTCTCTTTTCAAAAATACTAATAAAACACTAATAAAGCTCAAAATCTCTGAATTTTTTTAATTACTTGAACTTTTTTTTAATATCCCTGGTATGTTGTATTTTTGAAAAAGATTTTTGTAGATTCCGACGTCCCTTTAAAAAAATGAGGTTAGTTCCTCCGTACACGAGTCCGTATACTTATTTTGAAAAATTCAATAATCTTTATAAAGCCTTTTATCGAAACGTATTTTTAAGAAAATATAGATTGATTCTGAAATTGATGGGTTTTTTTATTTTGCCCCGTATCTCTTAAGCGAACGAATATTTTTAAATTCTCAGTTTAGCATTTTAAGTTCGACCTATATTACTTTTTTGATAGCACAAACAATTACGGAAATACCCTATAAAATGTCAAAAATGAGAAACCCTTTACTTTTCCCCAGAATTGCATTTTGTTAAATCTATATCTGCAGCGAGTCTTTATTTCTATTTTCAACGCCATTTCTGTTGCATAATTTTATATAATAAATAATAATTTAAACGATTTTTTTTGTTAAAATAAAATTGCAAAGTTAATAACTTGAAACTCGATAAAAGTGACCGAGCCTTCCTTAAGTGTCGATACTCACGTTCAGTTGTAAAATTCAAATTGTGAAAATTGCATTGTAAGTATTTCTCGGCCGGACGGAATAAATTGGAGCAACGACAATGGCCGACCGACCAGGAGTGACAAGTCTACGGACTGCCGGCGAACTGAACGTGAGTATCGAGCTTAACTAACCGTCGGTTTGTTAACAATATATATTTTTACTGCAAATAAATCACAACTTTTTTGTACACTAAAATTCTAAAAGGAATTCTAAAAAAATTAGAAAATCTACAAAGATTAAAAACAACAAGGAAATGATAATTGTGTGTGCATGTGCGTTCGGAAAAAAACTTCAAGAAAAGTTCAAAAATAATTATAGAAAATTCTAAAAAATTCTACAAAATGGTAATGGCTACACCAAAGTTCTACAGCGATTTTCCCCTCGAAATTTTGTGTACACTAAAATTCTAAACATTCTAAAATTTTTTTAGAAAATAAATCATAATTGTGTGTATGTGCACTCGGAAAAAAGTGTAAAAAATTCTAGAAAATTTAAGAAAGTTCTAGGACCATTCTAAAAACTTCTATAAAATCGTAGTGGTAGTCGTATACACCAAAATTCTACAGTGATTTTATTTATTTATTTATTTATTATTATTTTTTTTAAATAAAAGTAGCATCAAAACTAGAGAAGTTATTACGAAAATAATGTTGGTCCCTGTTTTCATTCAAGCAATTGACTTTTTTTGACGCCAAAATGTTAAAACTTTTTACACTTTATGTCATAACAAAAGAAACCCAAAATTTTTTTCTCCCTTTTTTCCCTAGTATCTACCTCATCCATTTCACAATTTTCAGTATTGAAGAAATGCCAATGTTTTCAACACTTTAAACCGGTCGAACTGTTAAGGTATATTACAAGTACATGAATGAAGTGAACTGCAAAGTGTTAACGATTAGTTTCAATATGGGCCATTGTAAAAATTATACCAAAATGTTTCTAAACAAATCATGAAATTAAATTCTTTTTTCACAATTTACCAGTGGCTCACCGAAAAAAGTTCAGTGGTAGAAAATGGATAACTCCTGAAAAACAGCACCCTTTATATTCTCACTAGCATTGACATGCTCAGTCATGTAAACCCTATTGTTTAACCCAGGAAAAATAAAGAAACACCAATTTGTCCAGAAAAAAAAATTTAAATAAAAGTGTGGGTTGTACTCTTTTTGAAATCGATAATCCAAAAGTAAAATTGAACTACTTAAATACAAAACAAATTTATAATAAAATCTCAAAAGCGGAAAACAATTACAATTTTCCGCCAGTTCGCAAATTACAACTTCTACATGGAGTTTGATTGCACATTAACAAATTTTGCCTAAGAATAATTTTTGCTATCCCCAGGTGGTTATTTAGATAAATCTATGATGCGTGGAGACATTTTGAAAATATGCCAATAAATCCGTAGTGTAAACGTGACCGGAATATTCGTTATTTTTAGCTATAAAGTCACTGGGGCTTCCATAATTGACAAATCTTTAAATTTATTTTGCATGTTGCGAAATTTTACGACCAGCTGCCTCAGAAGTCTTGTGTATTGTTTACGAAATATCGACGGGTAGGTGGTCATTAGGAATAAAGGCGATTATAACCTACAAGTAGAAACATAATGCTATTATTTTTTGCATCTGTGCCGCGGCTTAATAATAAATAATCGGCCTCGGAATGTTTTTATGTCTGCACCCAATGAACAATTTTTTTAAATTTCAAATCTATTTACTCTTGTCGTTTCACTACATTTATCCGTATTATTTGCGTTGAAATTGCACGGTCAATTAATTTATCATTGTTACCTTGACACGGTTTTGAATGTAGCTCGTCTGTAACTAAAAGGTAGGTGTTACCTATTTACACATGACTGAATGGATCCTAAATCGGACGTTCAAGTTCGCAGGATACATTCCATACTAGACGTTATTGTAACCAATGCATACTTGTAAACCATAATTGCATGGACTATTATTGACAGACAACAGGCGTACCTTCTATAGTAAACACAATTATATAGTTATAAAAAATGGGATGAATTCACATTGATCTTTTTGGAAGTTTAGCGTTTCATCTCGCGTTTCATGGAAATCAAATATGCAGTTAGCAGTGCAAATTACGACATATCAGATAAAGTTTTATGGCGATTACGATCACCAAAAAATGTTATACATTTTCAAAAATTAAACTTTTAGAAACTTGGGGCCTTGAGACCTTGTATCATACCTAATCCAGAATTTTTATAAAAATCGAAAGTTTTCTTATTTGTACCCGTGGCAGTTCTACAATTCTAGATTTTACAATTGTAAGATACGTCCCAAAAAGTCACATTTTTTGTGTTCACCCTGTATCTCAGAAAAAATCTGTGTGGTATTAAAAGTTTCATCAAAAAGGTCTCGAAAACCGCAAGTCTCTATCTTTAAAAACAGCAGTCTCAACCACAATAGGACACACGCGAGGACACACGGTAGGTACATGAATTTTTCTCACAAACAGGTAGATATGGTAAGAAACCTTAAAAGTAATTTAAGGTGAAATTGCCATCTGATTCTGCATTCTAAATGACCTAAATCTGATTGGATGGTCGATATACATACATAAATACCTTAACATTTCTTATTGAACATTTTTTACCAGATAAAATCATCAAGAAATGAACCTTTGAATTTGGCAAATTGTACTATTGAAATTGTTGAGTAATTCCTTAAAACAAAAGTTAATTCTAAATCCGAACCAAATCAAATAATAATAATATTTTGGTTGAATCCTTTAAGATCAATCACTCAATTTTTTTTATGTTAAATTTTCCACAAATTCTTTTTACATTAATTGAAAGGTATTCAACTTAAACAGAAACAAATACTAAAATAAAACAAAATATAAATCATTGAAATGTATGCTTTGGAATCATATCGTGGGAAAGGCGAGCTCATTCATAAGACGATAAACACACAATCATATACTGCAGCAATTGCAAAATTTAATTTATTACTGGAAATTTTCAACCATTGTCTTTCGTTGCCTTTCACAACCGTATATAACAAAATAAGTGTGATGTCCTCACGTTGTAAATTGGCGTTATAAATTCCAAACGGTTTTTCAATTCAAACTTGAACTTGAACGTTCTCGCTAAGAAGTTAAATTGGACAGGCCCGATTGTTATTTACGAATTTAACACAGCATAATAAATGTCGGTTTTTTTGGCGATGTCTTTGGAAAAGTTCTCGGAGAAAGTTTATGTGATTTCTAAACGTCTCTATTGTTTTCGCAATTGGGCAGTTGGTTTCAGAAGCCAGAGATAAACTACGTGCTTGAGGGAAAAGATTTTTGTACGTGATAAGTGTCGGCATAACTTCACGTGCGCACTAATAGCTTTAGACTTTAGATATTAATCGTGAACAACCGTTGCATTTCAAACAGTTCAGCAGTCGTCCGCGAAATGTTCTTTTCGCATGGGCCCGAAATTGTGTAACAAACTTCCAATTACTAAACAACCTTTCAATATATAGAAATATGTTCGATTCCTTTAGTTCCTTCATCTGTTCACTTTCGGTTTTTATTCTCATTGCTTAAAAATGTGTATCATATGTCAGTTTATCTAGATATTCTTGTTTTGATTTAGGTCTCCTAAAATGTTGAACAAGGGAAAATGAAACGGGGGGTTGAGATAATTTATCACTCAATTTGGTACTGTAACTAATTTTGAAACTCTTTATACACAAGCATGGTCGAAAATAATCTAAACATGGATAATTTATCTATTTGCCTATGATAAATACCTAGCAGTAACTGGCAGATAACACCCGCTTGATATTTTTTCATAGATATGATCTCTTTTTTAAAATCTTCAAATTAATTATATTTGGCCCAATGGGAAGATAGCATTTACCAGTTAGCAATAGGTTTTGCATATTTCTCGTGAAGTTATTAGTAGACTAATAACGATACAGCAATAAATCCGTAACGGTGTAGAGTGTAGATTAAATACGAGGGGCGGTCAACTTCCATAAATCCGTGTACAAATTTCTTTAAGTGATTTATAAATCAAAATAAATCATTGAAATCTTAATAAATCCGTTTAAATCTAAATAGATCCTTTAAAATTTAAAAAAATTCTTTTAAATCTAAATAAATCATTTTAAATCTGAGTAAATGTATTTTAATCTTAAGGAATTACCGAGGGGTATTTCACTGAGCAAATATTTGTACACGTACTGCCGAAATTGGCAGGACTTGGTGTACTCCTCCTGTCCTGCCAGTAATTTTGTGTACTGCTAAGTCCTGCCGATGTACTATCTGGTCCTGCGCGTGTACTTCCAGGTACTCCCAGAGTCCCAGGTCCTGTTTGCATACTGCCGTGACCCACGAAACAAAGGACAATCTTGTCGACATTTTTTTAAAAATTACTGCCATAAAATTTTTTTGCAATGATCGGCACTTTATTTACAACGCTAAAAGCTAAGACTCCCTAATTAAAGGAACACCTAATTGCCTTGTATTTTGGGTGACATTCTAATAAACTCTTTACTCGCCTCTTTATTTAAAAAAAAAGGATGAAAATAGCACGCGTCAAAAAATCGCTGACACAAGGTTAAAATACGTTATTCTAGCTAGCATTGCGTATGGAAAGTGACAGAAACCCAATGAGTATGAACACGTATCTGAGCTTACACGACTTTAGGGAAAAGAAAAAAAATCACGTATTTCATTCCCATCCACATGTTTCATTTCACTGTGTGTATTGTCATTTTTACCAATTTCCTATAGTACATATGTAATACTACCTCAAAATTCGCAGGGTTCGCCTGAATGGACCCAACCCGAAAAAACCCACTGAGCTTTTTCGGGTTGGATCCACTTGAAAAAACCCACTGGGTTTTGCATTAGTGGGTTTTGTTACGTAAAAGTAACAATAAAATTTTTAAAAAGAGATTTGGATAAATTCATATGGCCTGATAAGAAACAGGAGGACGTTCAGACCGTCGCAAAAAAATATATTTTTTACGGACCAGTGGAAATTTGTGGCAATACGCAATAGCCCTTTTGAACTGAAGTGCTAAAGAAATCAAAGTTTACTTAGATTCAGAGTAACATATTATGTAGGATTATGCCCATAAAATTAGGTAGCTATGCTGATACAGAAAAAATAAATGCCACCCGTGAACACCGACTTTCTATACCTCATGTCTCAAATAACTATGGATCCTAGGTAAATACAAACTTTGACAGATCAGGTAACTAACCAACTCGCTAACCAACCGATATAACGTATAATATCAAGGATCCTCGGGGGTATTGGGTTGATTTAGGAATTGGAAAATCAATAATGTTCATTTTTTATGTATAAAGAACCTGTCTATCAATACCAAATTATAAAGAAATTAAGGTTTTTACAATATTCTTCAATTTTATACATATTAAGGTCATTAAGGATCATTTACAGTTTCGCATACAAATAGCTACCCCAAAAAATCCCTTTTTAAATCTAAATATATCTTTTTAAATCCCATTAAATCATTTTAAATCCCAATAAATCATTTTAAATCAAAAACAATCCTTTAAAATCTCACAAATCATTTTAAATTTCCAAAAAATCTTTAAAAATCACTTTAAATCTCAAAAAATCTTTAAAAACCCATATAAATCTTGTTAATACCTTAACAATCATTTTAAATCACCTGACATTTAAATGATTTTAAATCGGTGTGCAGTATTTTTAACAGTTATCCGCCCCTCGGTTAAATGGGTCAAAGTTGCCTCTTTTTCTGAGTAAAAAACTCATTTGAAATTTTTGAAAAATCTTTGAAAATAACAGATATCGACGAAAAGCTGAAAATTCGGTAAAAATCCATGGTGTCCTATAAGAAAGTAGTAGCCTGTAGCTTCCCCATCTAGCGTGCTATGAATTCTGATTCTGATAACAGATTCTTCGAAAAAAAAGTGTCCATAAAAAGTGCCAATCACCTTCCAAAATCCTTCTCGGTTTTGATTTCCCTGATTTGTTCTTCGTATTCTTTCTATTTCTCCCTTCTTTTTTTCTTTACATTTCCTTTTGCATTTTTTCTGGTTTTTTTTTCACATCTTTCTGCTGTATTTCTTTCCCTTCTCCTTGAGATATTTGTTTCCACATTATTGCTTTATTAATATTCTCCTTTATATTATTCCATTCCTCTTCTGTATTTCCACCTAGTTATTCTCCTTGTTCCTCTAGTCTCCGTCTAGACAGCTCCACCGTGTCTCCTGCCCAAAATTGGATCTCCCTTCGTCTTTGCGTCTTTTTATTTCTTGATCTTCTTATCTTTCCTTTTACACTGAATTCCATCGGTTGATAATCCCATTCTATCCTTGTTCATACCATAAGCAAGATCATAGTTTTCCTACGTACAAATAAGTAGAAAATCCGGTAGATGACATTAGCGGGTTTAATTTCCAAAAATCATTTTCGTCTCGTTCATCAAATAAATGAACGTAGGAGGCAATTTGATTTTACTCCCCTCATTATCTACAAAGATCACGAGAGCACAAAGTGATCCTCCAATCTTTGTTCATTTAAGATTGTGTAATTAATTAAGCTTAATTAGTTCTCGAGCTAATTCTGTCTTCGTTCTATTACATCCAATTGCCTCAGACTGATATTGTATTTGTATGGTATATTGATAGAGAGGATTGAGAATATTACTGTTAGGAACCTTACACCTATGGCTTAAGTCTCGCGTGTTTGTGGTGCGTTGTGAAATTATTACAATGGCAATTACTAAATTTGCAAGTACAATACAGAATCCTTTAACCTTATACCTACTTCTCTCAAATGATTGAGATAATACAAACGAAATTGTCCATGAATTACTGAAAGTCAGAAACGTCGAGAACGGTTCGTGATTTTCTCTTTTAGGAACAATTGCGGGTAACCGTTTACAAACAAATCAAAATATAATTACACTTACAGAAACATGATGTACGACACCTATCTAGATCGCACTTTCACTTAGCGAAGACAATCGCCGTTTCCTTGGCACAATCTGACAGCGTCCGGACCGAGAACAATACGCATAAAATTACATTCATATAGCCTCATTACACAGGAAGCGATTTTTTGTGTGTAAGAATATTTCGCGGGTCACCGCTTCTGTTTAATACTCCCTGAAATTGTATGGACGATAATGGATCCGTGAAGTTGGTAGCCACTCAACCAAAATTTCTCAAGCATACGTTTCGAAGTTTCCTAACAAAATTGATACCATACATAATGGTTTTGTTTCAAATCCTTATCTTCTGTCAAAAGTGAAAGAATTGAGTCTTCAAGTAAATGGAGGGACGCTTTTGGGGCATATCATGCAGCATAGCAATTCTTAACACACAAGTAACACATACAACAGTAGATAAATTTACTGTTCCTTTTAAAAAATAGCACTTTAAAAATAATGAGAAGATAGAATAATTTTAAATCGAAGTTTATCGACAATAAGAGCAGTTTTATAGGGGAAGTGAGTCCTCTCTAGGACTTACATACAGGTGGATTGGAACGACTCCTCTCTAGGACTTGTTCCATCCACCTGTATATAACACCACTGGAACTACCGATATCATAGATGCCGATATGATATGTAGTCATCTCCATTTTAGATGTTTTTTCCTCATCTCCTAATTAGAGGTTGCCTTCAGTCGCAATATTTGTACCTACACGATTTAAGAAAAAGGCGCCAGTTAATTTTTTTCTATTTTTAGTGCAGATATTTAGTTTGTCATTGCGTTATTTTTGGTTCTAAACTGAACGGATTGAATATCTCGATATTTTAATCAATGCATCTTACCTCCAAGTACGAGATCTACATTGAATTCTTCTATTTTTAAATCTAATGCAGACTCGTTGACTGATGATTAACAAGCATTTTTTCGTGATGTCTCATGTTGAAGTGTAAACAACTAAATTAATTTGTAATGTAATCGCAAATTAGTGTAGAACATGATTAGCACTACTTACGTTGAATGTCACGAGTAACTCTGTAACAATGGGGCCTTTAAGTTGCGGCGTAATTAATTACTGAACATTCTAAAATTTAAAGGAAATGAACTTGTCTCCAGTGAATTATATTTTAACAACTGGATATACACACACGGGACGCGGGAGATACTTTAAATTTATACCTTGTTAATTAAGAAAGAGGACGTTTCACATTTGTGCAAGTTCCAGAAATCTCTTACGTTTCGTTCTATTTGGGAAAATGATGATTCACTGGAATTTTAACAATTGCCTGCTTGGCGACGGATCAATCCCTGTTTGTTGAACGGTGCACATTCCGCTTTAACAAAATTTCTTAAGGTATGCCCGAAAACCAACCGCGGAAATAGCGAAAATGTGTTTGAGTTTGAACGTTAGGCCATCCGTCTGTCCGACTGTTCGTACGATACCTCAAAAAAACTCTGACGTGACTTAGAGAAGAAATGATGAGATTTTGGGTTTCGGTGATTTCTCCCCTGAGAGAGGAAGCGCAGAAAACGCAATGCTCGCGTTGAGGAGTTACATAGTAACATAATATGCAGTTTTCGCCTTTGAAAGGTTCATTCTTCGATGCTTGTTTAAAAGCTTCGTTTTTAGGCTTCGAACATTATTGTCAGCGATGGTATCAAATCAGCGTCCTTTGAACATTCTGATATACAGGGAATTCCGTCATTATTTTTGGTGTTCACATCGTTGCTTACACAACAATTATCCTCTGATCTTACTCTACGCCTAGAATATCGTTTCGAATCGCTTGGAATTCCCCAAGCGCACAAAAATCGTCCAATCATTTTGGAAAAACTGTCATTTGCAATTTATTTGATTGGTTTCTATTTTTTTGTTCAAAAGTTATTAAAGATTTACATAGGAAAGGGACTTCTGGGCCACCCTGTTTAGGATTAGGCATGCTACCCCCAGAGCACACTTTCTCTGCTGCGTGTACCCATGCGAAGACCCCCCATACGGTATGGTCTAAAACAGGGGGGACTGGGTAACTGCGGGCCAGGTGGAATGGCATAGGTTACGGGCCATTAAAGCATTAGTGTAGGGTTAGCTCTGAGGTGCACCATAAAAACATTTTAAAGTAGTCCTTTCTCGAAAATAAATTACCATACAGTGTTTTTTAAATTGCAGCTGATAATTAAAAGCAACAAAATATACAATCCACACGAGGTGCGTCGCCTAGCGTTGTATTTCAGCACTTTCATGCTACGACAAAAAAAGATAAATTCATTGTAAAACACTTCAATTAAAACAGAATTTTTTAACAACCTAACATCAACCCCCATTAGAGAAATAATTTATTAATAGTGCAAGAAACTAAATACAGCACATACTTATAAATTTCCAACGGGCCATTATGATCTACAGGCTAGGTGGCAATCGCCCCCCCCCCCCCCTTCCAGTCCGTTTTTTTCCCGAGAAATGTTGGTGCAGTCGATTTTTGGTTTTTTGAACCCCGAAAAAAAATTTGTCTCAGTTCGACCCGGAAAAAAAATTTCTTATAGAATGTTGCCTGTAGAATCCATAATTTCAAACAGTTCCAATATTGGGCTACTAGTTCAAAAGTTACAGCCCTTTGAATTTTTTTTTTCGAAATTGGTTTCTAGTCTATAACTTTTGATTGAGAAGTCTGATCGAAAACGTACGAATTGATTTGGATTCTACGCACCCAAATTAATAAGAAAAAGTGTTTTTCCGAGAAATTTTGGTGCAGTCAATTTTTGGTAAAAAAGGAAGGTTATACACTGCTTTTTTTTGAGCCCCGAAAAAAAATTGTCTCAGATCGACCCTGAAAAAAAATTTTCTTATAGAATGTGGCCTGTAGAATCCATAATTTCAAACAGTTCCAAGATTGGGCTACTAGTTCAAAAGTTACAGCCCTTTGAATTTTTTGTCGAAATTGGTTTGTAGTCTATAACTTAATAATAATAATAATAATAATATAATAATGCCTTTATTGAGCTACACCTTACACGAAAAAAAAAGTTTGTTTTTATTACCAACTACTCACTACTCAAAGGGCGGAGTTCAGATTGTAATAAAAATTATTACTCCCTGCTCTTCCACTCAACCCAAAATTGAAAGTTTAAATGATGATACCATTAAAAAAAAATAAAAAAAAAAAATAAAACAACGTAACTATACTCCCTACTTACGGAGAGAAAAAGAAAGTAACTATACTACTGATGATCTTAAGAAAAGACGAAGAGAAAAAAAAATAGAAAACACACATTTGAACTACAGATAACAATTGCAACATCACCTGGCTACTGTGCTTGCTTTTGTTGTATGAACATCTTGCAGTTCCTCTTAAACTGTTTTAAAGAAAGTGATTTGAGATTTAGAGGGAGTGGGTTATAACTCTTGTAGATGTTGTAACTAAAGCATCTTTGAAATAAAGCTGTTTGATGGAGTGGCGGACTTACTAAACCCCTAAATCTCAAATTTAAATTATGTACGTCGGTTCTATAGGTTATTTTATCATGGAGGTACGCCGGTGTCTTATTTAGGATGATAGAATGGTAAAGCACAAGACTATGATGCAGTCGCCTATTTTTCATATTGAGCCAATTTAAATATTTCAATTTATACGTGATTCTATCATATTTCCTTATGCCGAAAATTAATCGCATACAACCATTCTGCAACTTTTGAATGCGCCGTTCATCATTAGTATCTAGACAAGTATTATAAAGTATATCACAGTAATTCAACTTAGAAAGGACTAGAGATTCACAAAGAAGAGTTTTTATGTTTGTATTTAAAGAGTGTCTAATAGAGTAAATCTTTTTAAGATTGCCGTAGGCTTTTTGGAGACAAATAGAAATATGGTTTTTAAAACGCAATTTATTATCAAGATTAAGACCTAAATTAGTTACAACATCTTTAAAAGTAATCGCTTCATTCCTAATATTAATATTGATTTGAGACATTAGCATTTCCCGCTGATTTGCGCCGCTGAACAATATTGCAATAGATTTGCTTGAATTTAAATGTAGAGAGTGAGATTGAAATGTGTTTTGCAAAGCATCTAGGTCTGCGTTTATGCGTTTACAAGCGTTACCTACATCTGCAGCTGGAAATGAATAGTAGATCTGCGTATCATCAGCATAAGAATGTAATGTGGTATATTGAAGACAATTTACTATGGTGCATGTGTAAATAAGAAACAATAATGGTCCAAGAATGGACCCTTGTGGTACTCCCCGGGTGACATTTTTAAAAGTCGATATTTTACCTGAGATTTTAACTGCTTGTTTCCTGTTGGAAAGATAACTGTCAATCAAGGCTATGGCTCCCGGACTGAAACGTACGTAATGTAAAATAGCTAGAAGCATGGCGTGATCTAACGTATCAAATGCTTTAGAGAGATCTAGCAAAACAAGAATAGTTGCTTTCCCCTGGTCCAGTGCGGAAATTATATCATCTACAATTTTCAAAAGAGCAGTGCAACAACTGTGCATAGATCTGAATCCAGATTGGACATCCGGGATTAATTTATTTAAGGACAAATGAGTTCTAATTTGTTTTTCAATTACTTTTTCTAAGATTTTCGATAAAGTTGGTAGAATACTGATTGGACGAAAATCATTTAGATTAGATGGAGATAATTTCTTAGCTACAGTGATAATATAAGCAAGTTTCCATTGTGCCGGAAATAGCGAATTTCTTAAGCAAAAGTTGATCATGTGTACTATAAACTTAAGTAGATACGGTACACAAAGTTTGATAATTCTTAAATTAATACCATCTACTCCAGTGGCTGTAGATTTCATAGCGTTAATAACCTTAAGCACTTCGTCTTCAGTAGTTGGTTGGAAAATAAGAACAGAACTTGCTGGGTGTTTTGTATTATTTAGGTAAAACTGTAGTTGTAACTGATTGTTAAATTTGCGATTAGGTACAGCATTTAAAAAATGTTCATTAAAGTCGTTAGGGTTTGACAGATCTTCCGGTATTTCCGTTTGTTCACGTTTTGAATGTGTTAGTTTTAGTATATCCTGCCACAGAATTTTAAAATTAGTTGTGTTGTATGGGTGATCAAAGTACGCCTTCTTTTCACGTCGAATCGCACTGTTGGTCTCATTACGTAGCTGTTTGTAAAATTCCCAATTCCGATCTAACCTAGTTCTTTTAAATTTAGACAAAGCCGAGTCACGTAAATGCATCATTTGTTTAATAGTATCAGTTAACCACGGAGAGAATGATTTTATAATACGAGATGATTTGAATGGCGCATGTATGTCGAGTAAAGTAGTTATATTTTCTTCAAAAAAAGTTACCTTCCCTTCAATTGTGGATATGTCATAAATGTTTCGCCAAGGAATAGATTGTAGATGATATGTAAATTGTAAATAGTTAAATTCGTTAAAACTCCGGTGTGTAATAATTTTAGAAGACTTGTTGAAAGTTATGGTAAGAACACAATAAGTCAGTAAGTGGTCAGTTACTTTGTCCAGATTTATTACCCCAGATTGCGCGACTATTTCCCTGCAGTTGGTGAGAATTAAATCTAATATCGTTGCAGAATTTTGGGTAATGCGGGTAGCGTATTGGCATTCTGTACTATTATTCAGAGCAGCTCTGGTCTGATTCGCAGTATACTATGACTTCACGTTATGCGCAAATTGATAATACATTATGTACTGCGATTCAGAGCACCGATATGGTTTAGACTTTAGAGTTTTGAAACGCTGTATGTAATGGCTTTCTACAAAGTGCGTGTACCTTAGCCAAATTATACTGCGATTCAGAAAGAATGTCAAATCTTGCGGGAGAAAAGTTTGGTATCTCTAAACTCTTGTGGATTGTGTGTAATCAAGGTTCTCAAACTGCACTAAAATGAACTATAAAGAGGTTTTAGTTGAAATGTGCAACGAGAATACGTTTTCAATGATCGAATATTTGGAACTAGTAGAACATGAATTTAAAGCGAAACTTCGACTTAAAAACGGGGTGAAGATATTAACAGGGTTTGGCGCGACAAGTGCTTAGCTTGTTTTAGTAATAAATCAAACACTAAACCGAGCACTAAACCATATCGGTGCTCTGAATCGCAGTATATAATGTATTATCAAATTGCGCATAACGTGAAGCCACGAATCAGACCAGAGGTGCTCTGAATAATAGTACAGAATGCCAATACGCATGCGGGTAGGCTCATTTATAAGTTGACATATGTTTAGACCTTCAAGAATAGAATTGAATTCATATGAAGCAGTGCTACTTTGGCTTAAGTCGATATTAAAGTCTCCTAAACAAAACACCGACTCATACTCAGTTAACATAAGACTTAGAATATATTCAAATTCATCCAAAAAGATAGTAAATGAGGAATTAGGAGATCTATAAATCACACCAAATATGTACACTTTATTATGAATTTTAACGGCTATCCAAAGTTGTTCAATTTTATCATTTGTTTGGAGTACGTCGTATTTCAAGCTATTCTTGATGTAAAACCCAACACCTCCACCTCTTCCTGCTAGGCGATCACAACGCACAAACGAGTAGCCAGTTATGTGCACAAGCCGATCATTAACTTCTGGTTTTAACCATGACTCGGTTATACCAACAACATCATAATCCTCCAGTAATACATGATTTTGAAAATCTAAGAAATTGCTAACCAATGAACATATATTTACATGTGCTAACTTAAAATTATGTATTTTTGACATTTATTATTTATTGTACAATGACCTTAATAAATACAGCAACATACGGAAAACAGCCATCTAAACACAAATTGTTGTTGGTTGTGGTATACAATCAAAACGTTTATCTGCAAAACATTCACTAAAAGTGATAATTTCCAACAATTTAAAAGAATTTCCCTATTTACAAACAAGATTTCAATCAAGTATAGCAAGTAGTAGGTCTCACAGTTTTTTTGACTTAGGTGATTAGAGTATAAGTATAGCTTCAAATGAAAAAGTTTTACAGTAAAAATAAAAGTTGTGTTAGGTATGGAATAAGTTTTTAGAAGGAAAAACCAAAGTTCAAATTCGTAACGAATAACAATGAATCCGAATTGTAGCGTTATTTGGGAATGCGGCACTTCACATAACTATTTCACCGATTTAGGAAACTCTGCCACACTTCTAATTAAAATTTTCTTGCCTCCAGTGTTTACCCATATGTTTCCGTCAAAGCTCCACACATTTTCTCTAGGGTATCTAGATATCGCTTCCTTAAGAAGCATTAACCGGGTTTTTGTTAAATCTTCAGCAATGCGAATCCCCGTGCCTTTTAGAAGTTTCTTGTTATCAAACACCAACTTACGATATCGGTAACTCGTAAACTTGACAATTATTTGACGGCTTGACCCGGAAGTAGGTTTTCCCACACGATGCATGCGATCAATGTGATCGATTTCAAGGTTTACATTAAGTTTGCTTTTGAATAAGTTTATGACAATTTCGTCTAGATTTTCATTTACGGTCTCCTTGATACCAAGAATACGCACATTATTCCTTCTGCTATATTGTTGAAGTACATCTAACTCGGCTTTCAGAGCTTTGTTTTCGCTGCTTAAAGCACCATTTTCCACTTTAAGTTGACTTATCTCGCCTTGCATTTGCGCGATGATTTGGTTTTGATTGGCAAAAGTTTTTTGTAAGTTGACTTCAACTATTTTTGCTACACTAGCTGCGATTTGTGAAATAACATCATTACTTGTAACAAAGTTTTCTAGCAACCCTTGTACATCTTGCGTTTGTGATTGCGTGAGTACCATGGTGAAGCAGTTAGTTACAAGATGATGATGCAGATTAATATCAGGATATGGTAACTATGCAATTTATAAAGACTTGAATAACTCACTGAGGCCGCAAACAGGCTGGAATTCCCAATTATCACACACTTTGTGCGCACTCCCAAAATACGTCTTTACGCTTCGACGATCATTTAAACTCTCAAAACTTATGATTGAGAAGTCTGATCGAAAAAGTACTAATTGATTTGGATTCTACGCACCCAAATTAATAAGAAAAAGTGTGTTCCCGAGAAATTTTGGTGCACTCAATTTTTGGTAAAAATGGAAAGTTATACACTGCCTTTTTTTGAACCCCGAAATAAAAATTATCTCAGATCGACCCGGAAAAAAATTTTCTTATAGAATGTTGCCTGTAGAATCCATAATTATCAAACAGTTCCAATATTGGGCTACTAGTTCAAAAGTTACAGCCCTTTGAATTTTTTTTTCGAAATTGGTTTCTAGTCTATAACTTTTGATTGAGAAGTCTGATCGAAAACGTACGAATTGATTTGGATTCTACGCACCCAAATTAATAAGAAAAAGTGTTTTCCCGAGAAATTTTGGTGTAGTCGATTTTTGGTAAAAAAGGAAGGTTATACACTGCCTTTTTTTCAGCCCCGAAAAAAAATTGTCTCAGATCGACCCGAAAAAAAATTTTCTTATAGAATGTGGCCTGTAGAATCCATAATTTCAAACAGTTCCAAGATTGGGCTACTAGTTCAAAAGTTACAGCCCTTTGAATTTTCTGTCGAAATTGGTTTCTAGTCTATAACTTTTGAATGAGAAGTCTGATCGAAAAAGTACGAAATGATTTGGATTCTACGCACCCAAATTAATAAGAAAAAGTGTTTTCCCGAGAAATTTTGGTGTAGTCGATTTTTGGTAAAAAAGGAAGGTCAATTATTATTTTTTTAGTTAGTTACGCATCGCTTTTCAATTAGGATATTAATTTCGATATAAATAGTTCTCTGTACTTCTGCGTTATGATTAATTAAAGTTTACTAAACTAAAGACATGTGAATTTAACTAATAGTGTGCCACCTCAAAATACACAACAATTTTTTTTCAGCCCCGAAAAAAAATTGTCTCAGATCGACCCGAAAAAAAATTTTCTTATAGAATGTGGCCTGTAGAATCCATAATTTCAAACAGTTCCAAGATTGGGCTACTAGTTCAAAAGTTACAGCCCTTTGAATTTTTTTTTTCGAAATTGGTTTCTAGTCTATAACTTTTGATTGAGAAGTCTGATCGAAAAAGTACGAATTGATTTGGATTCTAGGCACCCAAATTAATAAGAAAAAGTGCTTTCCAGAGAAATTTTGGTGCAGTCAATTTTTGGTAAAAAAGGAAGGTTATACACTGCCTTTTTTTGAACCCCGAAATAAAAATTGTCTCAGATCGACCCGGGAAAAAAAATTTTCTTATAGAATGTTGCCTGTAGAATCCATAATTTCACGTCCAAGGAAAATACATAAATGTCTTAATCCGCAACAGGATAAAGTATTATAGTATAAAAATGGGGAAAAGGAATGTATGTATACGCAACTGCAGGAGATGAAAAGGAAAACCCTACGGTCCATGTATCTGCTTATGTTACGGGACCTATTTCTCCACCAATGATTGTGTACTCATACGAAGACTGTCTCATAGGTATGTTGCACTATTTTTTCTTAATGAGACTAATGAAAAATATTCCTGTTGAGTTGATAAATTCAAATGTTAAAAAAATGTATAATGTGCTATTAAAAAAATGAACTTTATGTGCTTGAAGGTGGCAAGATCCACGAATCTCTAATTACGGCCCTTACTGGCTTTGTGACCTTGAATACTAACTCAGTTAAAACAATATTCGAAAACGGTTAGAATTATGAAAAAATGATTGGCTTAAAAAAGAATTCTAGGGGTTATATAAAAATACAAAAATATATGGAATGATCCAATTAAAGACGAACACACTATTTTTACGGAACACCCTGTATGCCTCAACATATTTTATGTTATAAGACATCTGATATCACAAAGACACTAAAATTCATTTCTGAATTCTCCCCGAATGTCTTGCGTATAGATTCTCACTCGGATTCTCATCTAGGTAATCATAACAGAACTAAAAATTTCGAATGCAAGTGCTTTTAAAACACAACCACATTTATATCTGCTACGTTTTTTTTGTGTGTTAGACCTAAACGGTTCACCTGTAAAAAAATGGATGGTAGAGGGACACAGAACAAGGAGTAGCGTTGGGATCCGTGAACTCTGAGGTTACGTGCTGGAGTCTCGCGTTATTTTAAAGTGCGTTTATAATGCGATTACATGAAAAATACCCCTTTTGAGTTGATAAATTCAAATATTAAAAAAAATGTAAGGTTTTCGAAAAGTTTATAACTTTCTTAAGCTGGAAATTTTGACACGACACGATATGGAAACATTTTTTGAATTTGTAATTCAACTGCCATTCAATAATTCCTGGAATTTTATACTCAGATGCAGTTTGAAGAATTTTTGAAATTTTGAAAAAGTTTTTAAAAGGCCACAGTCGCAGGTATGGACTTTTCAAAATTGTAATTCATAGTTCGGATTGAAAAAACAGTATCATGGATGTCTCATAGTTCAAAACAATATTGGAACCGACGGGTAAACCGCTGATTTAAACCGTGTACACTATTACTCATGCATAACTACACTACCACAAAGTATTACCCACTATTACTCAGTATTACTCAACTATTACTCTACTATTACTCGGAATTACTCAACTATTCATCGGTATTACTCAAGTATTACTCTTATTACTCAAACCGTGTACATCAAATTACTCCAGCGGTTTACCCCTCGATTGGAACAGAGTATGTCTGTACTTATTGAATTAATTACTCTTTAAATGCGTGCACAGCAATGAAGGGAAACTTTTTAAGAAGTGCTTGCATCAAAGGTCAACAGTAAATATATTCTATCCAGAATTGCGAGAACTATCCCTCCACCTCTGTGTCAAAAAAGTTATTACACTTCCGCGTTCCCCTTTTGTGTACCTATGCATAAAGGTCCATTAAAAAACGTTTTAATTTCTCTTACATTTACGTGATTGAAATGGCGATTACACGGTCAGATTTAATTGCGGCAATTATTTTTCAATCTTCAAATTGGCGGACACGTACAGATAATAAACTCGTTCACTTTAAGGCAAAATGCTTTTCAGTGTTAGATTACTTTATTTACCCCGTTAACGCCACGTTTATTATTGCACGCTTTTAACTTTTTCATGCGATGAAACGGTACCTAGGTATTGTAGCATTCTTTGACGCCATAATCCGTAACCGACGTTGTCATAATACTTAATTATACGCCATGGCTATCCTGGTTACCCGTTTAAACACGGAAAATGTTCCAATTTATAAACAATTAACTGTATCCATCGGCTAATTGCACAAAAGGCGATCCTTTACCACTAATCAACTGTAGAAAAACACGCACGATGCGGACCTAATAAAATGAAATTAAAAAGGAGTTATGAAATGCGCGAATGAAGCAATAAAAAACAATTAGATTCCTCTCGGAGAAGAGCTTATATTCTCGTAATCTGCTCGTAATGCGCAATTTCGTCCCTATAAAACGAAATTGGCTGCCGCTATTGGAAATATAACAAAATTGCTTTAAAGAATTAGAACGAAACAATGTGCCTTTTGCAGATTTTCACTGCAATTCAGGGCCAACTCGTCAAATTAACCCATGTTTCCTTACAAATCTATCTTTCAGCATCCAAAAAAAAGGAATAATTTACGTGAAGCACCTTTCTCTGATGTGAAAACCTATTTTATTAGACCCTTCTTTTACAAGAAGACGACATATAATCATGCATGACCGTAAAGGCCAAATTGGCTCGATTTACAGACACTCTACCGAAAACTTCGGAATCTGTTTGTTCATGCGAGGTTAGCTCTGAAAGCTTCTGCCCATTTCTATTTGGTTTAAATATTCCCCTTATCCGATAGAAAATGTAACGTAAATGGCCCCGGGCACATAACGAATCAGCTTATGTGCAGCAATTTTAATGAAAAGGAATCGTAAAAGTGATCTTTTTAACCGATCGAAGTTTCAAAATTGTCACAAATGGCAGTGGCCAACATAATCAGGTTTAATTAGGTCCTTTAATCAAAAATCCACACTTTCAAGTGCGATAACGTAACAACAATTAGATTTATTTACAATCGACGGAGTCACGCGAAATGGTTAGATAGGTCACATTTTTTGTCTTCTAAGCATAACTAACGACATCCTAGCAACCCCCAAACAGAAATGCATAAACCTTTTTGGGTACGATTTATTGTATACTTCACCATTTTACTTTTCTAATTGAAAATTATCGATTGGCCTATATTTTCGTTTTAAAGCGTGTTGGAATTTTTACTCACAACTTTCACGTTTAAGCGGGGGTGGTAAGATTTGTTTCAATCGGATAAAATGCTCACTTGCGTGGGGTTTTTTTTCGGTGACATTAAAGATTAAGCTCTTTTTAAATACGTAGACGGTTTATTAATTTCGTCCTACCACATTGTACAGTGTTATTTTGGTAAAGAAATTGTTTAATGATTCGTGGGGCCATTTTCATGTTATGGGCGGAAAAGAATTTGTAAATTTTTTATGGTTGCGGCTTTAATGGAGTTGATATAATTCGTAATTATGTGTTTGCGCCAAATGGTTTATTAATAGATAGTTCGACGACGCCGTTTTAATGTTTTTATTACTTTTGGTGTCATGCTGGTCTCGTATATCATTTCATCGTCGCAATGTTCAACTTTTGGGAATCAAATTAAACCATAAAGAAACAATATGGAACGCCGTTGTATCTGTTAATAACTGAACACCCGGACTAAAAAAATTAACTATAATTGACGCAATGGTACTAAAATTTATAGAAATTTACTTTGTTTCACAACAATTGTCTAGTTGAAATTAATAATTGCATATCTTCCAATAACAACTCGCAATAATTTCCTCTTTTACAATTTCAAATAACGGTTTTTGTGCGAAATTTCAAAAACCGTTATTGAAATGGCATATTTAACAATTTCAAATCGGCAGTCTTATTCATATATCACGATTTAGAAATAACGTGTTGAAAATTTTAATGTTCAAAAATTATCGATTTGATATTATTTAATAATCTTTAATATCACCTTCACGCTTTGTAATAATTTTCAATTTCAAGTTGAAATAAAAAATTCAATTCTCTATTTCAAACTCGTAACTTTGGAACGCACAATTTAATTTTTAATATCAACTCTGTGATATTGGTAATTCGATTTACTTATATGTCATGACATATAAAAAATTGTGGCGCCATCTATCGAGTGATGTCAAAAGTGAAGAGCGAACCTCAACCCAACTAATCACGTTTGATGTAATTACCGCGAAAATCTACTTTCAAGTGCTTATTTTATTACCAATATCGTTCATAAATACATTGTGCGAATAATATTGTCAAAAAAAATGTACAATTACGCGAAATGGAGATTTTAAATTCTGTTCCGATTATTAAACTTACTGTCGCTAGAGGGCAGATCAATTTGCTATATGTGATTTAAAAATATCGCCTTGATATTTTTAATTCATTCACCAATATGTGCGACTTGATATTTTTAATCTATTGCACAAATTACTAATTTCTACTTGGAATTTTTAAATACTCTGCGAAGTTCGCTATTTGAAATTTATAATTGTAATTCTTCAATTATGGTGTTAAGTTTGTTAATTCAAACGTATTTCATGATATCGACTTTGTATTTTAAAACAATTTTTTATTTCAAAACTATTATTATTTAGAGTTGAAATATTAATAAATTTCATTGATTCCTTTGGTTGGATGTTCAATCCACAACATAACGACAATTTTCAATTACTTGTTTCAAGTAATATCCATCCCTATTAATTTATTCCTCCACAATGAAGA
>NW_022170663.1:2005430-2055021 GCF_008802855.1 Photinus pyralis | reverse complement strand
CACAATTTATTCGTGGATTACGTGACGACGATATTCGGCAGGAGTTGTTGCGTCTAAAAGAGGACACAAAGTTCGACGAAATTGTACGGGAGGCGACAGCGATTAACACATCAAAAATTGAAAGCAGAGAAATCCAGAGAAGCCAGCAAACCCATAATAGTGAGCCTGTTAATGCAGTGAAGGAGCAACGAACATGGAAAGCGTACGGAGGCCGACAAAAAGTTAACCCGACATCGTCGAAAGAAACTACAAGATTTGACTTCACGGGAAAATGTTACAGATGCGGCCACGAAGGGCACCGTGCTTTTAGATGTTCCATGAAAGACAAAATTTGTGCGAAGTGTAAGAAGGTAGGCCACATTGCCACCGTTTGTATGCAGGGGGGAAACATTAAAACAGTTCAACAAGTAACGCAATCCGAGGATAATGATGACATCGTTGAAGACGATCAATTTGAAATGTATACGATTGGAAATATTTTTCACATGCACGGCGTAAAAAGCGGAGGGAGTGGCAAGTTTATGGTGAACATCCAGGTGGAACAGAACAATTGTGAATTTGAACTGGATACGGGGGCAGCAGTTTCGACGATGTCTTATCGAAATTTTTTGAAGGTGTGTCCTGGGCTCTCGATTTCCGACACATCTTCTCGATTGAGGACTTACTCTGGTGAGATAATTGAGCCACTGGGCACATGTAATGTTACGATCAGTTTTGGAAACAAAGTAACCATTGGGCGCTTATTTATTGTGGGAGATCATGTTGACTCTATTTGCGGCCGACAGTGGATTAGGATCCTGGATCTTCATAAACGTCCGCTGAATGACTTAGAAATTCACGAGGTCACGGTCACGCAAGCAAATTCCGATGAATTGTTGAAGTCGTTTTTGAAGGAATTCGGCGATGTTTTCGATGATAAATTAGGTCGAATTCCAGCGATGGAGAGCAATTTACAAATGCTAGAGAACACCGCACCAAAATTTTGGAGAGCTCGACCAGTACCGTATGCCTTGAAAGATCGTGTGAACGCTGAAATTGATCGACTTGAGGCGATGGGCGTGATTGAAAAGGTTGTTCACAGTCAATGGGGAACACCTGTGGTTCCGATTGTAAAATCTGACGACTCCATTCGTTTGTGTGCGGATTAGAAGGTGACATTGAATCGATTTTTGAAGGATGACAAGTACCCCATTCCCAGGATCGAAGATATTTTTGCGAAAATGAGCGGGGGAAGATTTTTCTGTACACTTGATGTCAGTCGCGCGTATCTACACATGCCTGTTGACGAACATAGCGCAATGTTGCAAGCATAAGTACTGAAAAAGGGGTTTACAAGGTCAATAGATTAATGTTCGGAGTAAAGACTGCACCCAATATCTGGCAGCGCTTTATGGATCAACTACTGCACGAATTGGATGGGGTAGCCTGTTTCTTTGATGATATAATCGTGCAAGGATCAACGATCGAAGAAACTATGCAAAGATTAAGAAACGTACTGAAGAAACTGCGAGACAACGATTTGCACTTGAAGAAGGAAAAGTGCCAATTCTTCAAGTCGAACGTGAAGTATTTGGGCCATCGAATTGATTCGAGGGGCCTGCATCCTCTGGATGATAAGACCACTGCGATACGCAATGCTACAACACCTACAAACGTCGAGGAACTGCGTACATTTTTGGGCTTGATAAATTATTATCACCGTTTTATACCCGATCTGGCTACAAAGATAAAACCGTTGAACAGTCTCCTGGGAAAGGAGGTTAAATTTATCTGGTCAGATAAATGCAAAAAGGCGTTTGATATAATAAAAAAAGAATTGACCAGCGACCGGGTTTTGATGCACTATGACCCGAAATTGCCATTGATCGTGGAAACTGATGCATCATCTGTTGGTCTCGGTGCCGTGTTATCACATAAGATGTCCAATGGAATGGAAAGACCAATCGCCTTTGCATCCCGAACATTGTCGAAAAGCGAACAAAATTATAGCCAAATAGATAAGGAAGCAACCGCAATTTTTTTGGGCATTAACAAATTTTTCCAATATTGCTACGGCCGGAAATTTGTATTGCGCACGGACCATAAGCCGCTAGTGACGATCTTTAACCCCGACAAGGCACTACCAACGCTTTCAGCAATGCGAATGCTGAATTACGCAATATACTTGTCAGAATTCAATTATACAATAGAGTATCGGAGCACGCACGAAAATTTAAATGCAGATTATTTTTCACGTTTCCCAGAACCAACAAAGATTGCTGAAGACGAAACGAGCATATTTCAAACGAAGCAGATAGAGTACATGCCAGTAACACGAGAACAAATTCGACGAGAAACTATTAAAGATGAAGTATTGCGTAAAGTTTGCCACGAACTGGAGAGTAGTTCATCGAACCCGAACGAAACACAAACGAAGTATAACATGCACGATGGATGCATTTTCTATGGTATGCGCGTTGTCATCCCAAAATCACTGCAACAAACAGTTTTGAACGAATTACACGATGCTCATTTGGGAATGACGAAGATGAAGGCTATGGCACGTAGTTACTGTTTTTGGAATGGTATTGATGCCGATATTGAAATGACGGTAAAGAAATGTCGAAGTTGCTGTTTGGTTCAGAAGGAAGCCGCCAAAGTTCCAGTGCATTCGTGGGAGTTTCCATCGTTCCCATTTCAACGAATTCATATAGACTATGCTGGGCCATTCATGAACACGAACTTTCTATTGATCGTCGACGCTTACAGTAAGTGGCCGGAGATTTTTCCTACGAGGAATACTGACACGAAAACTACGATTCGAATTTTGAGAAGGACGTTTGCTAGGTTTGGTATTCCAGTTACGATGGTTAGCGACAATGGCCCACAATTTCGATCAAACGAGATGGACACATTTACGAAACAAAATGGTATTCGCCACAAATTCACGGCGCCATACCATCCAGCAAGTAATGGGCAGGCTGAACGTTATGTGCAAATGCTGAAGAAGGGTTTGCGTTGCATGGCAGATGAGCCTGGTGATTTGGATTTGAAGTTGGATCGCCTGCTGATACAATATCGAAAGGCACCGAACAGTACAACAGGTCAAAGTCCAGCTGAACTCATGTTTGGGCGACAAATCCGAACCAAATTGGTTCTCATGAAACGAGATCTGACCACTGAGATGAATGAAAATTCGTCGAATGAACCAGTATCACGAGAATTTGTATCAGGTGACAAAGTACAGATACGGTCATACCGAAACTTACGAGTTAAATGGGAATTTGGGACTGTATTCGCACGATGTGGCCTTACACATTATGATGTAGAAGTGGATGGCAGACATCGAAAGTGTCACGTAAACCAGATGCGACGAACGCTTTGTGAAGGAGGAGATGATACCCATGCAGATCATTCAGATTCGGCCTTAGAAGCCGCACCAAGTACATCGCAACCACATCCAACCATTATGTCGAAATCAGCCGAGACAAGACCAGCGTGTGTTTCTACCGATTCTTCGGTGATTGACTCAACTTCACCCATGAGATTACCGGTTGGTCAATCAACACCTTATAGGCAATCAAATACTTGGCAACAATCGCCGCAGCAACAGGAGTCTGAAACTGACCAAGAACCGACGTTGGTACAACCAGATTCAGCAGATATTCTTCGTAGATCAGGCCGATTGCGTTTACCGCCAAACCGCTTGAATTTATAGTTGTAATTAAGGAGGGAGGATTGTTATGTCTCTGAATTAATGATACGTATAATATATAGTTGGCATCGCTCTAATTTTTCGAGATGTAATTTTTTTTATTACGAATTGAATAGAACAAAAAAGTAACAACTTGCAACTTATTTCATTAAACGCGAATATATAAAAATTAATTAATTAAAATTTTCAATTAGTAAACAATTTCATTTAAAAGCGACTGTGGTAAGTGGGGTAAGCTTGGTAGAAATGCAACATTTTTTATTGCAATTTTCAAATTACCAATAAAGATCACTATTTATCACTCAATTTCTAGAGCACTCGTACAACTGTACAACAACTCGCCGACATTCCCTTACATCGATTATGCTTTAAAACAGCCTTACCTACTATTCGTGGCACAATTACACTGACCACAACATAAAAATAGGTATTCTTCGATGTGTCATGGTTTAATAGTAAATGACTATTTAAACTTTTCTACTATTTGTGGCGTACACATCTTACAATGTGTGGATGTGCCCCTTTAAGTTTTGCTTAGGGTAGCGCAATTACATTGTTCACAAATTGAGAAGGTTGTAAGTGTTAATAGGTTACACTTTAATTGTAGAGTAATTACATGATACATATATCAGTTATCAGCGATTCAAAGCGGAGCGTGTGAAAGAATTTTTTGACATGTAATTGCAGTCATCATAATTAAAAACTTTGGAAATTGCATACGTTAAATGATGCTTCTTATTGTTGGTTGTGTAATTGTACCTGTTCACAATAAAATTAAAGACTAGCACTAGGGTGTGCAGCTAAATATCCAATAAAAATCATTGATATAATAGTGTATTACGAGGGTTGTCCAGAAAGTAGCAGACGTTCTGAAATAAAACAATTTTAACAGAAAATCTATTATATACATTTGGGGGCTACACTCTTCGGCTATTAATCAACACAAGCGCCATTCAAATTGAGGCACTTATCATGGCGTAGCGTGGCACAAGTGTTTTGATTCCTTTTATAAATCCGTTATGACCACCAACTATGACGTGGAATTTTTGTAATCGCTCTTTATGAAAGATCTAAAGATCCTTAATAACTGCGTCATTTAAGAGATGATTTCACCCCTACTTTAAGCGCATACACGGTGTCCATTTTTCGAATGCCAACTATATATTGGTTAAATGATGGCAATGTTGCGAATTTTCGTGCTGAATAATAATCTGAAAAGAAATTTAAAATATCTTCAATAGTTTTGAAAACATCGCAAAAAATGGTTTGTGCTAGTTTTATTGTGAAAATATTATTTATTCTCATGCATTTTGTTCTAATTTGACATAATTTTCTAACAAAACGAAGGTTTAATTCTGTACAGAGTACCCCTCTTTGGTTTTATTATAAAGCAACTTTCATACATGATCATAGGTACACTATTTTATTCAAAATTAGTCAAATGTAGTAGATTTATTGATATTGTGATATATAGTAGTTACATAGGTAATAAGAGTAAGGTATTCATTGATAGTAAACTACACCACCCTCAACCCCGTCTTCCTGATGCCGCTACTGCAACAACAACCACCCCCGTGTCGAACACCTTCTTCCCAACGTTTTCCTGGAAAACATAATCTTACAGTAATGCTGTCATTTTTTTTTAGTAAATACTTACAAGTCTTTTCCATCCTTTCCATTTTGCTTGCGTCTGTCCGAAAAGGCTGGCGATAATGAGCACCAGAAAGACGAACAGTTTTGATACATTCATGTTTACGTTGCTAATTACTGCAGCTGAATAACGCTCGGTTCGGCTTGGCCGGACTTATATAGGTATCAGGTATGAGCGTCTCGAGAGAAGATAACACCGGTGATTTAGATTATTTAGAACACTTAATATTTTCGATATCGATAAGGTAAAGGGGAATTTCTGAAAAAATAGATACCTACAGGTTACACTCAATTTCAAGAATCGAATAAGTACAAATATTTGACTTGATGACCTAATGAAGAATTTTTAGCTTCCTAGCATGTGCTAGGTAGCTATTGCGATAGCCGTTTTTTGAACATTTCAAAATTTCATCAAATGTCGACGTTTTAGACCATTTTAAGCAACTTTTAAAGAATAAAATTTTTTTCCGTCTGTATGTACGTACGTACATCGTACGTTTGTTGGCAATTTTCTGAGAAAACGGCTCGACGGATTTTGTTGAAATTTTGTATATGTATATGTTTTAGGCATACCGAACAGAAAAATAACGGGCCGGATTTTTGAAAAAAAATTTTGGAGCGCCGTAACGGCATCGAACTTTTTTTTTCAAATAGCAACTTAAAATTTTTATTCTATTATTTGGATGACCTTATTTTCCTGTGTACAACCTACAAAAAATTGGGCCGGGTTATATTATCAAAAAACGGAGAAAAAAATGGTCAAAGTCAAAAAATTGTGTTGCATATGTGCAAAACGCAACGATCTTGTTTCTGAAGCAATTTAAACGAAATTTCTATGGTAAGTCCCTTTAATAAAAGCAAACAAAATTCATGCGCAAAAATCGGGTTGCGCATGCGCAGAAATGCAATTTTCTTATTTATGGAACAATTAAAACGAAAGTTGGATGGTAGGTCCTCCTAATAAAAGAAAACAAAATGCATGCGCAAAAAATCGAGTTGCGCATGTGCAACATCCAACTTTCTTAATTATGGAGCAATTTTAACGAAAATTGGATGGTAGGTCCCTCTAATAAAAGCAAACAAAATGCATGCGCAAAAATCGTGTTGCGCATGCGCAGAAATCGTGTTGCGCATGCGCAGAAATGCAACTTTCTTATTTATGGAACAATTTTAACGAAATTTAGATGGTAGGTCCTTTTAATAAAAGCTAACAAAACAATTTTTGGTTTCAGCTAGGAAGCTATTCTGTCAAGAATGGGGCCATCCCGCCTTAATTTTTTATTTCTGATCCACAAAGTACATTAAAAATAAAAAGACCCGTGTGTCCTCAATTTTTATTTGCGAGTAAAATAAACCCAAAATAAATGATTGAAAAGCTGTGTTTTTAGTCCGAATTTGAAACGCTTCAGACTAAATACGTCACAAACCTACAACCAATCACGTAGAAGTGAGCTGGCAACCTTACGCGAGGGTCTGACGTTTGTCACATTTGACGTTTTGAAAGGGATGTTTAACTGCATCTAGCACGAAAGTGACAAGTGCCTGTGACAGATGACGCAAGTTATAAATGCCATTCTTCTGCAATATTGCCAAGTCGTTATGCCATCTGAATGGTTCTAGGAGCTGATTGGTCGGGCTTATTACGTCACAGAGCCCGCCACAATCATATCGTTTTGAATAAACCTTTAAAACCGCACATGTTCATTATTTTTTTTCTAATCAGCCTCTATTTTTAAATAAACTTTTACTGTCCAAAAAAATGTTTTATGGTTTCAGGTACACGCTTATTAAATTAGAACTGCGGAATTCAACTATACTGTAAACCCCCATTTGACACCTGGTTTTATCATATCATGAGCGAAGATAATGCCCTCATTGGAAAATATTACAGCACAAACAAATCAGAAGTCAACAACCAGGGAAATCACAGTGTTTTCCCCAAACTTTTGAACAAAGCGCCCAAGTAAACATAAAATGTCGGTGATTTCTAATATGTAAATACAGGTGCGACTATGATATTATACCTGCAGAAAGCTAAAAATATGCGAGGGACTTTTGTGTTATCGATATTTTTGGGTTTGTTTTATTTGCTGACATAAATAAAGTTTATGAAGGCAATAGTTCAGGAAAACAAAGAAGGGTCAGATACGTTTGATTTGCAATAGGCGGAATTTTTTTTGACATGTTAAATAAAAAGATCTTCGAAACGGCTCCAGTTCAAGAACAAAACAGATATAGGTACTAAGGTGTTGTTTCTGACTGGAATCTCTTAAATCTTTGTGCAATAAAAGCTACATAAGGGATACCATAACCCAAATTGCGATCCGTGATGAATTAATTCACGTTTCGGTGTTGAAAGTGCAGTGGCTTGCGACCGATTTGTAAAAACCGTATTTCGATATAAGTAAGGGCCTTCCTTATTTTTTGGGCTACATTGCCAATTCACGAACTCCGATCTACAAATTTGATAAAGACTCCATCTACTAAACTTTACCGTAATCGGTCTATTTGTTATCGAGATATTGTGCTAACGGACGGACAGACACCGCAAAATTATAAACTCTTCAAAAATAGTTAATAGAGCCATAATACCATGTTTAATTTTTATCCTTAGGCGCATCTATTACCCTAACAAATCTGCTAGATAAATTGGCGTTTGGCCCGCTAAATGATGGGTCTATCCAGTTTTCTCGGCGTTGAAACTATAACTACGACTGAAAATTAATTTCTAAAACAACTTACACCTCAAAGAGGTTCAGGTCAAGAATTAGCGTTGCACCAGTTATAAATTTTATGTAAATAATAATAATAATAAGGTCTTTATTGGATGACGATCTAAAGGGCGAAGTTGACCTAGGGGCAACATCGCCACCAGGTGTTCTTCCACTTAACCCATTTACATCGGATATTGCTTGAAGAGAATTATCGTTTTTTCTGAAATTAATAATGAGATGTTCTCTGAATGCAGCACCCAAACCGTTTGTTCATTAAGGTAAGATGTTAAATCGTTAACATATAGTCCGAAGAGTATGGGCCCCAAAACTGACCCCTGGGAAACGCCCATTTTCACAGTTGCATAATTTGATGTGTAGTAATGTCCCTTTTGATGTTTTATGGCACATGTTGTTAATGGAAAACTCAAATTGCGTGAATAAATGTATATTTGCGATATTTTTTTCAGCTGTTATGTTAATTTATTTTAAAAACCAAACCCGAGAGGAATAGTGGAACTGAATTCTTCCCTTCATTACTATTTTGTACAAAAGGACGCGTTCTCTTTTAAGACGTTTCGTGATTTCGTATGCATTAATTAATTAATTTATGGAATAAATGTCCATTGCCAACCGATAGTTTATTAAATTTCTGTATTTCTTTTACAGCGAAGTTATTAAAAGAATAAAAAACCGTTTCGTTAATACATAAATACTTCCATATCCTTATTTTTCCCCTGAGGTAAAGAAATTCGAACAAGAGCTAGTCGTGTTTAATGTCTAGTATAATGATGCTTCACTTTAAAGGGTTGACGATTTTCTCAGATTCGTGGTGTGGTTCGATGTATAAAATTCTCCTTGTAATTTCCTTTGTTTTTTTTTGATTGTATATAGCACTTTTGGAACTTACCTTTTCGTACTTTATTAATTTAGTTCATTTCACTAATAATTTCATGAATAGTAATAACGTTTACTATTGAGTAACAAATAAATTTTTATCATGAAAGCAAAATGTTTCTTAAAGTTGGCGTAGGTGGCTACCATGGTAATAGAATCACCAAAAAATGAAGCAACGTATTTAAATTGTACCATAAAAGATGTTACTAGAACATGAATTTTATAGATAACTTAACAATCCAGTTTAAATGAACCTTAGAGACGGTTTAAAATGACAGTGTTATAAAAAGTAAGACCAAGGAACAAACCGAACGATAACACAATCACTAGAATCGACGTGATTAATACTTAGCAAATATTGGCGACCGCGGCTATTCCATCATGAAGAATAACAATGCAAATGTAAATGTAATGCGAGGTAAATAAATTGGTAGAGTGATAACACTACTTTCAGTCATACGTCATTTTATTCAAAATTATGCAAATATATACAGGTAAGCGGAATCAGAACGATATCAAACTCTGCCTCTCTCAACCATGTTTTCCTTTCGATACTGCAATAGTCCCCGCGTCGCAAACCCTCTTCCCAGCATTTTCCTAGAAAACAACGTTTTAGTAATGTTTTTATTCTTTTTAGTAAATACTTACAAGTCTCCTGCATTTTGCTTCCCTGAAAAGGCTGGCGATAATGAACACCACAAATACGAAGAGTTTTGATGCATTTTTATATACGAGTAGGTGTAAATTACTGAAGTTAAACAAGGCTTAAGCTGCAGCTGTACAACGCTCGGGTCGCCTTGGTTGCCCTTATTTATATCGGGTAGCGAGAGAAGATAAACACCGATAATTTAGAATAGGTACTTAATATTTTCGACATCGATAAGGTAAAGGGGAATTTCTGAAAAATAGATACATGTTACACTCAATTTCAGGAATTGAATAAGTACAAATATCATTGTATATTAATAAATATACAATGCAAATATTTAACCATGATGGTGCCTCGATCATGTTCTAGAAAAATGCCTATAGGTACACTGTGCATCTCTCAAACATATCGCACACAGTAAAAATTAAATCCACGCATGCATGCCAACTTTTTTACTTATGAAAATCTCTCTCGGCTAGTAAAAATAAACATCGCATAAATTAAATGTGCTCATACGCGAACTGCGTAACGCCAACTTTTTTGTTTATGGAGATATTTCTTTGAAATGTTAACCATACATATATGCCTCTAGTAAAGAAAATCACAGCGCACATAGCTATTGCCTTTTGGGAAGTACTGATCATTCATGGAAAATGCACTGAAGTTCCAAGCAATAGTTTTTCCTTTGTGCAAGTTTTGGTATCATTCTGAACAAAATCTAGGGGCCCACACTAATGAAAATTTAAATTGGACTGCACATGTTAACCTCAAGAGCGAGCTATACAATTTTATATGTATGCGGGCATCGGGATGTTTTCTCGTCATCCACGCTAGTATATTACATGACCATGCTCGGGTGCAAAGTGTCATCTACTATACTACTATATAATAATAATGTCTTTATTCAACAAGCTATATAAAAACCAGGTGTCAAATTCTTGACAGAATAGCTTCCTAGCTGAAACCAAAAATTGCCAACATATGTTTTTTTACGCATGCATTTTGTTTGCTTTTATTAGAGGGACTTACCATCCAAATTTCGTTAAAATTGCTCCATAAATAAGAAAGTTGGATGTTGCACATGCGCAACACTATTTTTTGCGCATGCATTTTGTTAGCTTTTATTAAAAGGACCTACCATCTAAATTTCGTTAAAATTGTTCCATAAATAAGAAAGTTGCATTTCTGCGCATGCGCAACACGATTTTTGCGCATGCATTTTGTTTGCTTTTATTAGAGGGACCTACCATCCAATTTTCGTTAAAATTGCTCCATAAATAAGAAAGTTGGATGTTGCACATGCGCAACTCGATTTTTTGCGCATGCATTTTGTTTTCTTTTATTAGGAGGACCTACCATCCAAATTTCGTTTTAATTGTTCCATAAATAAGAAAATTGCATTTCTGCGCATGCGCAACACGATTTTTGCGCATGAATTTTGTTTGCTTTTATTAAAGGGACTTACCATAGAAATTTCGTTTAAATTGCTTCAGAAACAAGATCGTTGCGTTTTGCACATATGCAACACAATTTTTTGACTTTGACAATTTTTTTCTCCGTTTTTTGATAATATAACCCGGCCCAATTTTTTGTAGGTTGTACACAGGAAAATAAGGTCTTCCAAATAATAGAATAAAAATTTTAGGTTGCTATTTGAAAAAAAAAGTTCGATGCCGTTACGGCGCTCCAAAATTTTTTTTCAAAAATCCGGCCCGTTATTTTTCTGTTCGGTATGCCTAAAACATATATACAAAATTTCAACAAAATCCGTCGAGCCGTTTTCTCAGAAAATTGCCAACAAACGTACGTACGTACATACAGACGGAAAAAAATTTTATTCTTTAAAAGTTGCTTAAAATGGTCTAAAACGTCGACATTTGATGAAATTTTGAAATATTCAAAAAACGGCTATCGCAATAGCTACCTAGCACATGCTAGGAAGCTAAAAATTGTATACACAACATACAAAAACAATAAAATTATAAAAACTCATATGCTTGTTGAACCCCAAGGCGAAGTTCAGATTGGTCACAAGTAACATCCTGCTCTTCCACTTAACCTTGTTTCAGTATATATTTTTAGCTTCCTAGCATGTGCTAGGTAGCTATTGCGATAGCCGTTTTTTGAATATTTCAAAATTTCATCAAATGTCGACGTTTTAGACCATTTTAAGCAACTTTTAAAGAATAAAATTTTTTTCCGTCTGTATGTACGTACGTACGTACGTACGTACGTACATTTGTTGGCAATTTTCTGAGAAAACGGCTCGACGGATTTTGTTGAAATTTTGTATATATGTTTTAGGCATACCGAACAGAAAAATAACGGGCCGGATTTTTTGAAAAAAAATGTTGGAGCGCCGTAACGGCATCGAACTTTTTTTTTCAAATAGCAACCTAAAATTTTTATTCTATTATTTGGAAGACCTTATTTTCCTGTGTACAACCTACAAAAAATTGGGCCGGGTTATATTATCAAAAAACGGAGAAAAAAATTGTCAAAGTCAAAAAATTTGTGTTGCATATGTGCAAAACGCAACGATCTTGTTTCTGAAGCAATTTAAACGAAATTTCTATGGTAAGTCCCTTTAATAAAAGCAAACAAAATTCATGCGCAAAAATCGTGTTGCGCATGCGCAGAAATGCAATTTTCTTATTTATGGAACAATTAAACGAAATTTGGATGGTAGGTCCTCCTAATAAAAGAAAACAAAATGCATGCGCAAAAAATCGAGTTGCGCATGTGCAACATCCAACTTTCTTATTTATTTCATCATGGGGAATAGATGAAAACAGGTAATCAACTCTACGCGAATTTGTTTGAAATAATCTATGCTATAAAAATGGTCGCTTAATCTCAAATTTAAGTTGCCCATTAGTGTGTATTTTTTATTAGTGTCAAATTTTTCACAACGAATAAATTGGAATGGTATGTTCGATAACAGTTCAAGAAATGTTTGACGTATCCTGAAATCGTGTAATATTGGTTGCATACAATTCCACGAATTGACGGTTTTCTCTTCATAGCATGAGCTAGGTACAATGCGAAATTTCATCAAATGTTGACGTTTTAGATCATTTGAAGCAACTTTTAAGGAATAAAATTTTCCCGTCTGTAAGTGCGTACATATGTTGACAATTTTTGGTTTCAGCTAAGAAGCTATTCTGTCAAGAATTTGACACCTGGCTTTTATTAGATCACCACTTCTAAGTAAATCTACCAATTTTCTTTTTCCCTAAACATCAATGATTGGAATGCTCTCCTTAGTTTGTGTATCAGTACTAAACCAACTATCGTACCAAATGTTTGAATAATAGTCTCTTGAATGTCTTGTGATCCAAAGTGCTACATTTTAGAACAGATGGAACAGAATTATATACTATACATAGGCGACGTTATAAGCAAATGACCGGCGAAAAGATGATAGAAAATGACGAGGTATTGACAATAAACCGCGGTGCCTTGAATTTAAACGATGTACATACATCTGTTCTAAATTGAATTAGGCCATATAGGTAAGGTGGAGATTGCGTAATAATTATTTTCCGAAAAAAGCATGCCGCATGCAACAGCCGTCGATCGCTCATTTTCAACCAACCCACATCTTTCAACTTATGTGAAATATGCTCCCGCTTTTTGATACCGAAGATAAGCCGTAAACATGAATTTTGTACTTTCTGGATTCGCTTAATATCCACACTATCAATACAAGGACCATAAACAGTATCACAGTATGTGAAATGAGAAAGTACCAAAGAATTACAGAGCATCGCCTTTGTTTTTTGCCCTAATATTTGCCGATTACTATACATAATTTTTAAGTTGTAATAAGCCTTTCTAATGCACTCATTAATATGCTGTTTAAATTTTAGGTTATAGCACAGGCTCCGTTTATCTGTGGTTATAGTATCTAGTTTAAGACCTAAGTTACGCGACATCTGAGCACTGTAAGGTCGCATCGTCAATTTTGATATTTAAAGATTTCAGCGCATTTTCACGTTCTTTCGCTCTACCGAAAACCATAAGCTTTGATTTGCTAGGATTTACTAGCAAGGAATGCTTACCACTCGTGCCAATTATCGACTTTAAATCTTTATTAACCCTTTCGCTTGCATCTTTCCCACTAGAAGCATCGAAAACGTATGAAATTTGCGTGTCATCTGCAAACATGTGACATTGGCAAAATTTTAATGATCGGTGAAAACTAGATGTGTAAATTATGAATAAGAGTGGACCCAATATAGAACCTTGAGGTACTCCTGAAGAGATAGGCAATTGACTTGAGCGTATGTCATTTAAATGGAGAATTTGTGACCTATTTGAGATAAACATCGACACCAGGTTGATAGCTGCAGCATTAAAACCAATATATTTCAATATTGATAGCAAAATTTTATGATCTATCGTGTCAAATGCTTTGCTGTAATCCAACAGAATTAGCAAATATATTTCGTTACGTTCAATTGCATAACAAATTTGATTAGTCACCAACTGCAATAAGGTTGCACAGCTGAAGCGTGAATGGAATCCAGATTGAGTGTCCGGAAGTATGTTATTTAAGCAAAGATACTGCTTTATCTGGGAAGCCATTATTTTTTCTAAAATTTTAGAAAGTGCGGGAAGAATACTTATAGGCCTCAATTCTTTAAGTTCAGTAGGATTCGACGTTTTTGGTAAAGGTAACACTAATATGCAGTTTTCCATATTTCAGGAAATACACTATTTTTGAAACAAAAATTGTAAATATGTGTTAAATACGATATAATTACAGGGCAACATAAACGTATAATTGAGATGCTTATATTGTCGATTCCTACAGCATTTGATCCGATAGATTGTATTATTTTTTCCACCACTTCTTCCGTGACAGTTTGAAACTCAAATTGTGTAGTATTGCTATCAAATGAGTTATTAAGATAATAGTTCGTGACAATGTCTTGTGCGCTAGTTCGCTCAACTTTACTACTAATATTGATAAAATATTTGATTATTTTATTAACATCCTGCAAATGATTGGGAAAACCCGATGAATTTCGTTTATTGTAAATGTTTAATTGTTTTAAAACCTGCCTAAGTAGTTTGTTTACCATTCTGTTTTAATTTAAATGTTATAAATGCTTTTTTCTCCAGTTTAACAGCGTTATTTACAATATTTCGCAGCATTTTGTAATTATTAAAGTCGGTGGTCGCTTTAGTTTTTTTTAAATCCAGCTAATGCCTTTTCTCTCAAGCATATCATTTCCCGTATGGTTTCGGTTAACCAAGGAGCAGGAGGTTTGGTTATTCTCACCTTTCAATATGCAATTATCATATGGAATCATGCGCCAGCAGTTCTAATTGCATAGAAACGAATAATACGGCGATTATGCCACTCTGGTCCAAGAAAGCACTGTCGGTCACTTTTCAGCACCAACCAAGATGTCAGCAGCGCGATGAAAACGCGTTTCGCAGAGAAACTCTGTATCTCAAAACACACTATACATATTTATATGAACAATCTAATCTCCCACGTATAGGTGCATTAAATTATTATTTTTTTCTTTCAAATTTACACTTTAACATTGAAATTCCTGTAGCTGGTTACCGGAGTACAAACAAGTTTCCACTTGCATTCATTTCCCATTTGTAAGATGCAACTTCTGTTAAAATCGTAAAAATCCGACCACAAATATGAAAGATAGCGTTGCACATGGGCAATCCATTTTTGACGTGCTACTTCAAGTTCAGTTTATGAGAAGAATTTCATTTCAATGCTTTTCTGAATAAGAAAGTTGGAACTGCGCATGCGCAAACCTAAATTTTGAAACTAATGTTAGATTTTCCTTTGTTCCAAGCGCCTAAATATCAAATTTCACTTAAATGCTTCCATAGATAAAAAGTTGGCACTGCGCATGCGCAAAATAAAATTTTGAAACTGGCGCTAGATTTTCCTTTATTCCAAGCACCTATGTATCAAATTTCATTTAAATGCTTCCATAAATAAAAAAATTGACACTGCGCATGCGCGAAACCAAATTTTGAAACTGGCGTTAGATTTTCCTTTATTCCAAGTGCCTATGTATCACATTTCATTTAAATTCTTCCATAAATAAAAAAGTTGGCACTGCGCATGTGTAAAACCAAATTTTGAAATTGGCGTTTGATTTTCCTTTATTCCATGTGCCTATGTATCAAATTTCGCTTAAATTCTTCCATAAATAAAAAAATTGGCACTGCGCATGCGCAAAACCAAATTTTGAAACTGGCGTTCGATTTTCATTTATTCCAAGTGGCTATGTATCAAATTTCATTTAAATACTTTTATAATTAAAAAAGTTTGCAATTCGGTTTATAAATGGTCGAGATGCGAAAAGGGCACTGTGAATTTTGAATCGATTCGACTCAACTTTTGGCATTGCGTATTATATGGCTAAAGCTATGCCCATATTGAATTTCATGCAATTCAGTTCATAACTAACGGAGATGTAAAAGCAATCGGACATTTCTAAACAAAGTTATCGTTCACACGGACAGATAGAGGGACAGACAGACAAAGGAACAGACGGACAGACCAACAGGCAGACGACAGACAGCAATGCAAAATTATAAACGATCTCTAGGATCGTTAATAAACGGCAAAAGTGTAAAATTATGGAACATGTAAAAAACGGTTTTTTGTTTTTTTTACAATAACTTTTTTTGTAAGCGGTACAGAAAAAATTCCTTCCTTGGTGCAAGACTCGACACCATAACGAACCAAATAGCGAAAAAAGTAGAACAATAGCTCTTAAGATAAAGAACTAGTAGCGTCGCAAAACGAGAGGACGGGCGGACGGACGGACAAAGTGGTCACAATAGCGCATTTTTTTTTTATTTTTGTGGAAATGCGCTAAAAATAGCGTAGGTGTATATCACAGGCACAGTTCACAGGACTAAAGTGCGTCCTAATCCCTCGCGTGCTTGTTGCCCTCAACTACTCAAAAACGTCTTTCGTGCATTATTTGAGCTTTGGGCAAGTATAATATCATAGTCGCCATTATCTACATATTAGAAATCACAAATCACCGACATTTTATGTTTACTTAGGCGCTTTCTTCAAAAGTTTGGGGAAAACACTGTCAATATTTGTCCAATGAAGGCATTATCCTCGCTCATGTATGATAAAAAAATTCAGCACAAGTTAAATATTTGTATTCGATTCTTGAAGCTGAGTGTAATCTGTATCTATTTTTTTTGGAAAATCCCCTTTACCTTATATCGATATCGAAAATATTAAGTGTTCTAAATCATCGGTGTTATCTTCTCTCGAGACGCTCATACCTGATATAGTATGTACATATAAAGCCGATCGAGCGTTATTCAGCTGCAGTAATTTTGCAACGTAAACATGAATGTATCAAAACTGTTCGTCTTTCTGGATGCTGATTATCGCCAGCCTTTTCGGGCAGACGGAAGCAAAATGGAAAGGATGGAAGAGGCTTGTAAGTATTTACTAAAAAGAATTACAGCATTACTGTAAGATTGTTTTTCCAGGAAAACGTTGGGAAGAAGGTTTTCGACGCGGGGGTTGTTGTTGCAGTAGCGGCATCCTCAGGAAGACGGGGTTGATGGTGGTGTAGTTTACTATCAGTGATATAGCTTACCTACCTAGGTACTATAACATCACAAAATGAACAAATGCACGATATCTGCCTAATTTTCAATAAAATGGCGTATGATCATATACGAAAGTAGCTTTATCACTCTTCTGTCCATGTATTTACCTCAAATTGGAATACGGCAATATTTGCTAGATATTCATCAATGTCGATTCTGGTGGTGGCGAAAGTTGGTCTTGTATTCAAAGTTGAGAATTCCAGCAGGGGTGTACATTTTGAAGTAGAAGATCGACGTGTTTTTGCGTTTGCTTCAAAAACTATTTCCTTACGAGTTATTAAGTCTGTTTTGTTTTCGTTGGGCCATCCTGTAGGTATACACGTTTGCGAATAAGAAAGTGTGTACAGTGAAACTGCGACAATTTTAAAGTTATTTTAATTATAACAAATTATGAGGTCCGGTAATCCAGCCAATATCAATGTCCCTCCCTTCCCCCTTACACACTCATGACATACACTAGGTATTATTTGACGCGCTTTCCCCCACCCTTATATATGTTACCGGTAAATTGCGAAATCCGGCATTTTTCAAAATGCCTACAGTAGGCATTTCGCGAAATGACGAATGCAACAGTCAAAGTGAGAAACGGAGCTGCAGTTCGCACTTTGCCTGCCTCTCTTTAGGGATTTCGCGAAATGCCTAAAGATGCAGGCAAAGTGCGAAGGCTTCGTCATTTCCCACAGATTGGGGATACAGCGTTGCCATTGGATGGTAAACGACGCGTACGATTGCGATGTTATTTAAGTACTCGCCAAATATTGCGCTCACGTTTATACTGCATTTCATCTATCGGTTTTCTGTTGAGTCAACCTTTGGATTTACTGTGGAGAATATATCAGATGGGGGAAGGTAGTAACGCGACGGTTTTACGTTTGGCACCGCTGTACGCGCAATCTGTGGAAAATATCCGAGCATTCTCACTTTGCCTGAACGTTTAGGCATTTTGCGAAATCCTTAAAGAGAGGCAGGAGAAGTGCAAACTCGAGTTCCATTTAACACTTTGCCTGCTGCATTGGTCATTTCGCAAAATGCCTAGGGATTTTGCAAAATGCCGGATTTCGCAGTTTGCCGGTAACATATACACCCTTTGGTAATTTCTGTTGCAGCCGCACCACAGCTTAGTGGCCGCACGATTGCGTTGACTCTTGCGCAGTGGACACTGTAGTTGAAGTTATTTTGCCGCACGCAGGTCCTGTGCTTTGCTTTTCTATTTATGGAGAGTAGCTTTTTTCCTCATTTCCTGATGTGCCATGTAAAGAACATGTAGGTAGGTATTGTGATAGACTTTTAATATTCTAGGTGAGTATAATCGAGAGTACATCAATATGTACATATCTTTGCTTTTGCATTAATGTTTTTAAACATAAGAGCAAGGCTCAAGATAAAGGTACCTATTAGGTACCTCTGCTTCACCAGGGTTAACGCAGGTACAACTTCCACGAGCATTAGATTTTGTGTGATTACTGAATTACCATCGGAAGAATGACAAATTTTTAGGTATTAGTTCAAGATCCAAGAACCACCAGGGATTACTTACTTTTTTTCATAGTATTTTACTACCTTTAGCATTTGGTACCTGTAAATATTGTGTTCTCTGTATAGATACTTACTAACACTACCTATGTATTCTGAGACCTAATCTTATTTAACAAAGTTACTCTGAAAGTAATGTCTGGTTGCCCTGGGATCTCCACTCTGCATTGTTTAATAAAATAAATTTTTAATACATTTATTTATAACAGTATTGTTGTTAGGTATAATCTCGGGTATAATGGATGGAGATGACACACCACTTGTTAAAATCGAACCAAAACATGAAGAAGAAATCCATTCCTTTCTTCGGGGACACATTTCAGTAACCAACGAAGTTTTGGTGACAATAAAGGACGAAGTTAACATTGGTACATTTTGTTCTAAATCTCTTTATAATGAAGAAGTCCAGCACCATTACCTTTTAACTCGGTGTAAAACAGTGTCTAAAGATTTTAAATGTGCTGATTGTGATTTTGAGACAAATTATAAAAGCAATTTCAAACAACATCTTTTAAAACATAAAGGGTCTAATGATTTCAAATGTGGTGACTGCGATTATGGGACAAATGCTAAAGGCAATTTCAGACGGCATCTTCTAAAACATAAAGTTTCCAAGGATTTTAAATGTGCTACGTGTGATTATGGGACAAATAATAAATACTTCTTCAAACGGCATCTTTTAAAACATAAAGTTTCCAAGGATTTTAAATGTGCTGATTGTGATTATGGCACAAATAATAAATTTGTGTACAAACAACATCTCTTAATACATAAAGTTTCTAAAGATTTCAAATGTGGTTATTGTCATTATGGGACAAATTATAAACACATATTCAAACAACACCTTTTAACTCACCAAGTTTCTAAAGATTTTAAATGTGTTAGTTGTGATTATGAGACAAATGATAAACACCACTTCAAACGTCACTCTTTAAAACATGCAGTTTCTAAGGATTTTAAATGTGCTGCTTGTGATTATGAGACAAATGATAAACCCAGCTTCAAACAACATCTTTTGAAACATAAAGTTTTGAAAGATTTTAAATGTGCCGATTGTGATTATGAGACAAATAATAAACAACTCTTCAAACGACATCTTCTACAACATAAAGTTACAAAGGAATTTAAATGTTCTGATTGTGAATATGGGACAAATGTCAAACCCAACTTCAAACAACATCTTTTGAAACATAAACTTTCAAAGGATTTTAAATGTGCTAATTGTGATTATGGGACAAATCATAAACACCTGTTCCAGCAACATCTTTTAACACATAAAGTTTCAAAGGATTTTAAATGTGCTGATTGTGATTACGGGACAAATCATAAACGCCACCTCAAACAGCATTTTAAAAAACATAAAGTTTCGAAGGATTTTAAATGTGATATTTGTGATTATGGGACGAATAATAAACTTGTGTTCAAAAGACATCTTCTGCAACATAAGGTTTCTAGGGATTTTAAATGTGCTGATTGTGATTATGGTACAAATGTTAAACGCAACTTCAAACGACACGTTTTAAACCACAAAGTTTCTATGAATTTTAAATGTGCCCATTGTAATTATGGGACAAATGTTAGAGGCAACTTTAAACAACATCTTTTAAAACATAAAGTTTCAAAGGACTTTAAATGTACTGATTGTGAGTATGGGACAAATAATAAATATGTCTTCAAGCGACATGTATTAAAACATAAAGTTTGTACTGATGTCAAAGGTGCTCATCGATATTAGACAAATCATAAATACAGTATCAAACATCTTTTAAATCATAAACTTTCCACAAATTTTAAATGTACAGATTGTTATTATGAGACAAATGATAAAATAACTTCAAATAACATTTTTTAAAACATAATGTAAGGAATTTAAATGAGCTACTTGTAATTATTGGATCCTATAGATGCAGAGCTGGGTACAATATTTTTCAAAATCTATTTAAAATAGAAAATACAAAGTAAGAAATGGTAATTTATTTTAAATACAAGAGACTAAATAGGTTTGGTATTTAAATACCAAATAGAAAATAGGTATTTCAACTAAATATTTCAAATAAGTACCTACCTATCTATCTGTTACATTGATGGTTATTATTATAATATTTAAAAAGCAAGCACAGAGGAAAGAACATATTAAAAAACCATTTCTGACGTAGATCATACATATTAACATAATGATCTAAGGTTTGTCATGATTTAACCATTTGCTTTAAGTAAAGGCAGTTTTTCAAGATGGTGCGTCTGTCAAACATCTCTTTGGTGCTCCTTTTGAGGCTTATCTCATTAAACGAAACAAATTTAACGATAAATAAAATAAATATTTATTTTACTCCATCATGTTTATGCTTTATTTTAAATTATTTATGGTTTGTTTGATTTTTCTTAAAGCACTGAAATGCAATAAGTAACATGTGTTGAAAACATCTAAATAATTATAGAGATCAGAAAGATGAGAAAAAATCACTAAGGCTTTGTTAAAATAATTTTTTGATATCTTTGAAAATAAATGAACGCCAGCGTAATTTGGAAAATTTTCGGTTTGTTGGCTGTAACTTCGCTATTTGTAGAGTTACAAGAAGCTTTGAAAGGGAAAATTAATAAACATAAAATTCTGCATAACTTTGCTCATTTAAGCGACTTTGTATCTGCTACCCTTTACGAGATCCCAGCGATAGTGAAAATGAAAAAAAAATTCGCCCTGTATAATAACGTTTTTTATTTTTGAAATTTTTAGGCCAAACTTGTCACCCTGCGCTCCAGCCTACTCAACCTGCTGGTAAATCCGCACAAAACGGCGAGTATTTAAAAAAATTTCTTAGTTCGCCTTTTCCAGCACCATGGCGTACAAACGCCCCCTTGACGTAAAACAAGTGTGTTTACCCCTGGCGTCTATTTTTTAAATTAACGCACGAGTTCTTAGAGCGGGGTTAAGTTTTCAGGGGCTCGCCACCAATGTGTAATATTTTTGAGGACATTTGAATGACCTTTAAAATAGGTTTTGATCCAATTTAATCCGCGACCAGCCTTGTAAAAGTCCCCCTTAAATATGTTAAGTTTTGTTTTGCCGTATATTTTTTGTTGCGATTCATATAACGGGCGATCAACAATGAGTTGCTGTAAACAAAAGTTCCAAAGGTGACTTAACAGCAACTCATTCTTGATCGCATGGTATTTGGGGTGGTGCGTTTTCAAATTGACATGCATGATGCATATGCCTTCAACCTGAACGTATTTAGTGTACGCCACTGGTAACCGTAGCAATGGTCCATGGAGGTGTAAATGCATTTGTTTATGATTTTACTGGTGACAATAAAAATTGTAACACATAAGTTCATAAAATGAAGTAAGATTCATCCCTAGCGCAATCTTTCATTAAAATTACAGTTCTATTATTTAAATATTTTTGGAAGATTTTTTGAATGTTTATATTGGCAGCCCCTCATTTTGACAGTAGTTGGTTTCCGTTATCTGTCCTCGTTCGGTGTACGGGAATTTAAATGCCTCCACGATTATGTTTACTCTTTTTAATAATGGCGACTACGTTTACTGTTGGTGTGTAAAAAGTTTTGTATAAAAGTTCGTTCGTTGGCAGTTTTCTCATTCGTTAATAAGTGTAAAATTGACAAGTATATGAGTTCCTATTGATTTCGTTTTTGTGATTTTCCCAAAAAAGTATAAATTAAAATTGAAAATGACATCTGGTAACAATATTGAATCAGAGTATCTAAACCTCAATTCTAAAAACGGGTGGGAACTTCTTTATCAGGTAAATATAGATTGCTAATCACTAATTCTACGAAATCAAATGCGATCTCCACAAATACTTCAAGTTATAAATAGGTCATTCATTAAAACTAATTTCAGCAAATTCGATCTGATTCGTCGAAATATAGTAATACCTGCTTGGAGGCGATTAAACCACAAAATAAAGTTCTAAACAGATACAGAGATGTCAGCCCCTTTGACCACAGTAGGATCGTTTTACAGAGAGGTTCGACCGACTACATTAATGCCAATTTAATTAAAATTGAAAGAGCGAATAGACAATATATTTTAACACAGGGCCCCCTACCGAACACAATCGCGCACTTTTGGTTGATGGTATGGGAGCAGAACACGAAAGCGGTGCTTATGTTAAATAAATTAGTAGAAAAGAAGCAGGAGAAATGTTGCCAATACTGGCCTATTAAAATAGGCGCCGACTACATTATGAAACTGGACGATGTAGGTCTTACGTTAGAATATTTAGAGCAACAAGATCACTCCTATTATCTCACGAGATTATTACGGCTAACGGACGTTAAGTCCGGCGAAAGTAGAGAGATATTACAATTTCATTACATAACGTGGCCCGATTTTGGGGTACCGAATTCTCCGACTGCTTTCTTAGAATTTTTACGTAAGGTACAAGCGGCGGGCGTACTGGAAAGTGACGTCGGTCCGGCCATTGTTCATTGCTCGGCCGGTATCGGTAGATCTGGAACTTTTTGCCTTGTTGATTCGTGTCTTATTCTTGTAAGTGTAACAGCCATTATTATTTCCGTATTATTATCTAAAATTTGTGCTTTTTAAGATTGAGAAATTTGGACTAAATTCGGTCGATGTTAAAGACATCCTGTTGGAAATGAGAAGGTACAGAATGGGACTGATTCAAACGCCCGAACAGCTCAAATTTTCATATCAAGCCATCATAGAGGGGGCCAAGCAGTTCACAAAATCTCCGGCCGATTCTCAGGTATTTTCCAAAGTTATTCAATCGCTCCTTTTAACCTCATTAACCGTAGCAATGTAAATCCTAACTTCCCTTTTCCTCGGTTCAGGTAAAACCCTCTCGGAACTTTTCGATAACTAACCCGTTTGTTTTACAGAACTGCAATTCTGATCAGGTAGAATTGAACAGCGTGTCGGAAAATTGCAATCATAGCTCCGACGAAGAGGACGAATCTCCGCCTTTGCCGCCTCCGAGACTAGATAGCCTTAATCGTATGACGTACGAAGGTCCTCCGGTAAATCGACCTTTACCCACTATTCCTAACAGTGCTTCGCTTAGTGATTTTAATTATGATGATAACGGTAGTATAGAAGATGTACGCGGTCGCGATTTTATAATGTATGTTCTTACGGTAATGTGCTTGTAGTTACAAAATCCACCCAGTGGTCCTTTACCAGTGTTGCCTGGTGAGGACGAAGAGAGTAGCGCCGACGAGTTGGAAGACGAATCTATTAGAACAAGCAGCCCGGTTTCGGATAAGTCGGATACGATAAACGGCCATCACGATAGGTATGACCCATCTGTTTTGATAGAAACATCTGATTTAGTAAGGTGTTTCTTTCGAGTGTCACTTTTTTGAAAGTTTGTCCTCCACATTTGCATTTTTGGGCAGTTTCAAAATATTTTCCAAACTTTCATGATTTCAAAAATTTTCTATTTCCAAAATTCTTGGCAATTCTAACATTTTTCAAAAAAATGGCTAACGATGTTGCATGCCCTATTGCCATTTCCAGATATTTCTATAACAGTTTCAAAATTTTTGTGCCCATTTCCCCCACATCTATTTCCAAAATTTGCTTTAATCTTTTCAAGTAGCTCTACTGTCAATACATACAAGTGCATAATAATTAATAATATATCATGTGTTGTTTATTTTTAATTGAATTAGATGATGATAGAGGTAAGAATATTTGTCCAATGGTATAGGAAACTACTAGTGCCTTTAACTATTACTATTATTACTATAACAAATGTCATGCATGAAAGATTTCTTTGGGACTACAAAAGTGCAATAAAACATATTTCAATTCTCAAAGACTAAATGCAGAAAACCAAAAACATGTAATCGATCGCTGATCGGTAGAGTATTCAACCCCTCTGGATAAAAAAAAACAAAAGAAACTGAGGTTTTATTTTCTAAAAAAAAAAATTAAATGCGGACACCAATAAAATGTTAAGAACTTTCTTCTTTAAGCGAAATAACATTGGAACACTTAAAAAAGCTCATAAAATGTTATCCTCTATGAATCATAAATAACAAAAACTGAATTTTTTCTTTCAATATATATATACTGTGGAAAAACAAAGAAAAGAAGATATATTTCTTCTCCTATAGGAAAAAAAACGACAAAATAAAAACATATTTTTATATACTTAGTATGTTTTTTTAAATGGTTTAATGGGTAAAACAAGATGAACTTTTTGTCTTACAACGCGTTTTAAATACAGAAAAATGCACAAACAGAAAGTACTAAAAGAATTCACTTTTCTTTTGGATCTAAAGATTTCCAATAGTAAAGAATACAGTTTTTAAATATGAGTCTCAATGCCGGCCCGTGTGGCAGCTGGACTGTGGTACTAAGGGTCCCTGGTTCGAATCAGGGTTCGGGCATGGATATTTGAAAATGTATAGTGGATTGGCTGAAACCCCGCCCACTCAAAAATTAAGGCAAAAAAATTCAACAAGCCAAGAATTTCTAACAATTTTCACCTACTCCCTTTATGCCCAATAATAGCCAAACGTTTTAAAATTCTATGAAAGATTTATTCTTCAAACAAAAAATTTTGATTCTATTCTCCATGTCAGAGTTTTTGGATTGTCTAAAACATTGTCAGCGTCTCGTATGTCGATGTCCCATGAGGAATACCGTCTATTTATATCTCTAAAGGGGGAGACCTGGGACTATTTTTAAAATGTTGCAATATACTACTGTTACTAAGAGGAATTGATGTAAAACATTTTTCAGTTTCGGATATGCCAACTTGCTTATTTTAAATGGAACGCTCTATACATGTATTTTCTGTGTGGTATGGCACCCCTCCATGCTAGATTTCATAATTTTTTTAATAATAATAATAAAAATTATTTATCCAGTTAAGACATTTTCAAAAATGTATATGGACATGCCACAAATGTACAGGTATTCACAATACAATACAACGTAAAACAAACAAAAACTATTAGAAAATACTATAAATCTTGAAGCACTAATTTCTCCATTTTTTGGTAGATTAACCATATGCATATTTCATGTTGTCGTACAGAAAATTGATTGCCCTTTTCAAAATCTTAAAAAACATAGGTATTGAATTTAAAAAACCAAAAGTTGTATCGATTTCCGGTTAAACCGGAAGTTATGCCGGAATTTCAATATGCAGTAATATAGATCGTAATGTCACATATAAAATTATATTTGACATGTTTCGTATCTCGCCAAATAAAAGAGATATTGAGGTGACCCTCGTATCTCGAACGCACTGTATATTGTTTGCAGTACACATCACCATAGCCAATTTTTTCTATACGAGAGCAGTTATTTAATTTAGTGGAGTGTGTTAATATTTTTATTATAAATAAATTATTATAAACAAAGAAAAAATAACATTACCTCAATACCCAAGGACAAGGTATGTAGGAATTCTCGGGATTGAACAAGTTGATTTCGAGGCTCACCTGGCTGCCAATCATACAGAGGTAGATGATATTCCTGAGGTCTTGTATAGGGTGGGTCAACGATTGCGCGGAGTAACTTAATGCCTTGAAGATAAGATTTTTCGATAGAGTGCTTTTGTATTATGATATGGTTGAATATTCTCGACATTTGAAAAATATTTGGAATTATACAGGGTGCGCTCACAAAGTAGGGCGCCCAAATGGTACATTTTTTTAAATAGAACCCCCTGTATTTGAATGCATTTTTGAATTCTACGTGTAATTGTACGTCTTTTTTATTATATGGTTAATATCCGAAAAGCTAGTAGTTTTAAAGATAATTCGATTTTTAAGAAAAATTGGGCATTTGCAAGCGTCAGATATTGTCAAAATTATTACTTAAATTTTGATTCAGGTTTTATATCTTTTATCCTTACGGGGTTTTTTTTGGTAGGTCCAAAGCAAAACTTCATATTAAAAAATCTCACTTTTTTTAAATGGAACACCCTGTATATTTTCTTTAATCATTTAGCTCTTCCAAAAACCTTCAACTTTTGATAACAATGTTGTATACCTATCTCTGATATTTTTCGAAATATCTTGGTTTTCCTGGTTTTTATATTCTATTCTTAAATAATCATATCGATTAATTTATTTTTCAAACAATTTATTTTAAGTCCAAAAACTGGAGAATAAGTAAAAACATTTGACTACAAAGCAAATTTAATTTAACTCCTAATGTCATCCAGTCAGTGATATTAGTTTCATTTTTTTTTCATATTCACCTCGTTATTATGTAAATTAGAACTTATTTCAGATTAAAATATAAAAACCAGGAAAACAAGATATTTTGAAAAATATCAGAGATAGGTAGGACATTATTATCAAAAGTTGAAGGTTTTTGGAAGAGCTAAAAGATGAAAGAAAAATATACAGGGTGTTCCATTTAAAAAAAGTGAGATTTTTTAATATGAAGTTTTGTGACTTTGGACCTACAAAAAAACACCCTGTAAGCTATTTTTTAATGTTTCATAGTAGATGTATTTATTTGACTTTTACTTAACCCAGGATAAAAGATATAAAACCTGGAATCAAATTTTAAGTAATAATTTTGACAATATACTGACGCTTGCAAATGCCCAATTTTTCATACAGATCGAATTATCTTTAAAACTACTAGTTTTTCCGATATTAACCATATAATCAAAAAGACGTACAATTACACGTAGAATTCAAAAATGCATTCAAATACAGGGGGGTCTATTTAAAAAAATGTACCATTTTGGAGCCCTACTTTGTGGGCGCACCCTGTATAATTCCAAATATTTTTAAAATGTGGAGAATATTCAACCATATCATAATACAAAAGCACTCTATCGAAAAATCTTATCTTCAAGGCATTAAGTTAATCCGCGCAATCGTTGACTCACCCTGTACAAGGTGTATAAAAAGAATTTGTATGTGAGTTGGAAAAGAAGAATGGAAAAGGGACAGTGAATTGAAAACAATAAAAAGAACAGCAGAGAATGAAAGGTACCCTGTAGAACTACTTACATGACAAGAAATCATTCTCACTCGACTATGGATCGGTCATTGTTATCTAAGGGTACGTTTATGTTGGCGCTGGGAGCAGAGCAGCGATGAAAGCGGAGCGACGTTTTGCAAAATATTCTAGTAAATGGACGCGCTTATGTTCGAACGGCGCAAACCGAGGCCTACGATACTTACAGGCCGGAGCGCTCGAAAATTAACGAACACCATAATTTGATTGTGTGTACTATTGACAAGCTCTCATTGAAATTTCGTGGCTCTATGTTGAACGGATCCGGAGTAAAAAAATAAATAGTGGAGCCGCGAACGGATTTTCCATAAGCCGTAATGTATTTCATATGACTCCTAACGTCACGTGACTTTTTCGAGCGTTCCGGCCTGTAAGTATCGTAGGCATCGCGCAAACGCATAGCTGCATTGAGAAGAGCGAGGAAAGAGATTCATTTGCTGATATCGTTATTTTTAGGATGGATATTATATTTTGCAAAACTTGCTTCGCTTTCATCACTGCTCTGTTCGCAGTTCGCAGCGCCAACATAAATGTACCCTTACAGACAGTTATCAGCTATCACTGAAAAATTCACAAGTCGCTCAAATATACTGTGATCTGTGCAACTTCCCTCTGACAGTGTCTTACATAGTTGTGGTATGTCCCAATTTTAACGCAAATCGCCAACAATACGGATTAGCCAATCATTTGGAAGATGTTTTATCTGCGAATAGAAAGGAAAAAAGAGTATGACTGAGAAAAACCTTGACATTTGATTAATACATTCAAAAGCAATAATTTGTAAAATTATCAAGTTTAAGAAGTGATTAACAGAAACAGTAAATGCATAGACACAAAGTTAGCTGCAGTCAAGGTTAAAAATGGTGCAGTAAAATCCTTATATTAAAACTGCATGAAAAGTGGAATATTGCGAATAGATTCTAAACTGAAGAGTTTTTGTGTTAGCAGAGTTTCACTACTCGAACAGCTAGCAATTATGTACCCTCATTCAGGATTTCCTAGCCTATAGTTGACATTCGAGAACAATGTGGGCATTAGGAGTCGTAACTAATGTGGTTACAATCTCATTCACGGCGAAAAAATGTTAGTTTACAAAAAACAAGTCAATACACACATCAAATTTCAAATAATTCGATCATTTCTATTTATTTAAAAGAATGATCAAAATTTATAAACTTAACTTCCGATCAAGACCATGTATCAAAAATAACCATAAATTCAGCACACATTTACACCAAAAATGAATAAAATAAAATATATAAAGATTAACGGTATTTTCTATGTACGCGATCCATTGAGGTTAAATCATGTCAATTCCAAAACAATGATGGAAAAATATAAAATGTAGCCCACAAAACAAATAAATTATAAAAAAATGCAAAGATTGGCTGTTTTAAAAGATTGAGACTTTCTGTTTTCGCGACCCTGTGCGGCCTTTTTGTGAAACTTTTCATATTATAAACAGACTCAATGTAGCTACGTTTGTGAGGTACAGAGTGAAAATCAAAAGTTTGACTTTTTAAGATGTTATCATATCTTACTAACCGTGCAAGATAGAAAAAAGGTAAACACTGCCTATTTGAGATATTTTTGTGTAGAATCCAGTGGTGTAGTAAAAAATAATTTTTGGTCCATTGTTTCTGATATCTGACACAAAGTTGGTATTTTTTAAATGCAACACTCTTAACGTCCATTTTTTTGGATTTTTGGTTACATTCATGGATCACAATCTATATTTTTTTTAGTTTGAGCCATGAAATGAAAACAAAAACCGTGTTTTTCACAGTCTTGAAATATTAGGCCATGAATTTATGGGGGATGCTGTTTTGTTTATTGTATCCATAGTAAGCATGTCATTTCAAAATTATTAAAAATATGATATAAACGTAATATATGGTATAGCAAAAGTATAGGTTGTGATAGGACTGACGTCAAATGGTGAAACGAAATTATTTTTCATAGCACAACTTTAAAGTTTTGCAGATTTTTCATTTGTAGAGCTATTTTAATGATTCTTACGCAGTTTTGTTTCATTTTACTTAAATTTAATTTACAACAAAAAACTGGAAACTTTTCCATTCCACTTTTAATGTATCATTTAGACACATTTTTGTGCTATAGCGATGCCTGAAGTTGTGCTTTAAAAGTCCTTGTTCATTTCCCCATGGTAATCTGGATCATTTGTTTTTGAAGCACAATTGACAGAAACTCCTATCTACATGCAACATGTGTTTTTAACTTACTGGGTTGGATCATGTAGTAAATGGAGTTCCAAATTGCTGCTTGTGTGAAACCATCAACATTGTTAACGGGTTTATTATATTGCCTTGTCTTTTTAGGATTTTCTAGAGGTTTGTCCGATTTAGAAACATATATGAATTGTTATATTACTAAAGTAGCACTCACCTTCTTAACCGCTAAAATAATGAATAAGATTAGAAATAAGTTACTTACTTTTTCTTGGTAAACTCAATGGCATGAGACTTCAATTTCAATTTAATTTAATTTATTTGCAAAATATGTTATAAATGAATACAATTTACCGAAGGTATGCTTCTATAATTGTTCAGTATGAAACTAACGAATTTTTTTATCAGTTAATGTACCAAAATGCTATAAAATAATGAAAACGGTAGCAAAGAGTTGTCAAATTTGTCGCGTTGCAATGTAAACGTAAACTACTATAATTTCGAGTGACAGGTAACCTGAAAACAAAAGGAACCATTTTCACTAAAGGTTTTTGGTTTTATATATATTTTGTAAAATACATTGCTCAATCTAACAAAACACGTAATTCCAACGCTTATTGTGGTTTAATAAACCAGTTATAAATCCTATAAACGTGTCGAGAGTTGCGTATTAATTCCGATTTATTTTACAGCATTTCGCCACAAGCTGAGCTGCGGCATAGGAAACGTATCGAGCGACAGGAGCAACTGGCAGAACGGGTCCGAGATATGAAAAGACGTCAGATGGCTAACGAGCAGTGGACACAACTGAAGAGGTCTCTGTTCAAACCTTTAGCTATTGCGGGTGCTCTCGCCGTTGGCGGGGGCATCCTAGCTTATATATACTCTAAAAGCTGAGAGGAATTTTAAACGAAAAGCGATTCAATGTGTATTTATGATTTAAAAAATGAAAAAAACTTATACATTTTAGTTAGTATATTGTATTTTAGGTCTTAAAAACAAATGTTATATGCAGCTATTAATGTATTATCGAATTAACCCCTTTCTTTCTTTGTAGTTTTACAAATATTCGGAGGATATTGTGTATAATGGGAACTTACGCAAAATTATAAATTCAATTTGACATTTAAACTTACATATCACGTACAAATTTTATTTACGAATGTATTATTTGTGTCTCGTGCTCGTTCAACATTTTATTTCGTAGGCAATGAATGGAAAAAAGACTGAGAATGATTACCACTTTTAATATTAGTTTGCACATATTTTTATCTACGTTGGTGACTTGTTTTTGTTTGTACACATTAAGGGTGGTAGTCGAATTGTTGAGTTGGTTATTATAATGGGTGGCGTGTATATTGTATGTAATAGCTGTGAACTTATATAAGACTTAAATGTCAAATGTACTATTTTGCAGTAGGCATTTTCTTTTGTACGCTAAATTTTCAAAAAATGTTTATCAAAATATTTAGCCCCGTCGTATTCAGACCAATTCAATTCGTGAAATTGATGTGCCTTCTGTTAGGTTTTTTTTTAATGAGTACTGTACAACTGTTTATTACAAATTATTGGTGAAGCAGCTGGCTGTGATTTATCGATGTCGTTCGACTGCATATTTTCTAAATTGATTTATTTGCGTTTGCGGGTGTAATCCTAACGAATATTTTGATAAGCCATTTTTGTCGAAACAAGTTCTGTGTACAGTACAGGGTGAAATAGAAGTTGTAGCACTCCTTACTTTTTCAAAAACAACTAGGCAATACCACACTTTTGATAAAAAAACGAGATTTTTTTACATTCCTAGTTAAAATTTAAGTGCCTGTTTATTAATAAAAGAAAGTATTAAAAATTGAATTGACAATATCCATTTGTTTTCGTTTTTGTTTATGTAAGTTACAATAATTGTTTATTCAAAATAGCTGTGACAATCGGTTTCTAGGTTTAATATCATTATAACCCGCCGATTTGTGATTATTTTTAATATTTTCTCATGAATTTTTATATAAACTTTAATAAACATGTTTAATATATTCAATTGTTTATATATGCCAGTTTTTCATTGCAGGCCTAAGACTGCGCGTCGAGACTGACACTCGAAGTTTTTTTGGAAGAACTGGGAGTATGACACGTTTAGATTAGTTGAAGATAAGTTCTACGGTCTCACGTTTTAATTGACGAGGTGCTAGTCAATCAAAATTGGTATGTTATTTAAATGTCTTCAATTTTATACATTAATGTAAGCTGATGACAATTTCCGTACATCACAAACCTTTCTAATTGCATCAACTCGCATTTCATATTAGTACTTGTAAGCCATTTTAAAAATAGTGATATATATACCTCGAAGATTAATAAAATTCATATGATATTAATTTCGTCTGTGATTTATTTTCTTAGATTTCGATAGTGCTCTAATGTTGTGTATAATCGTCGCTTTAAGTGGAAGTGCTTCACACTCTTCACAGAGTTTGTGGTATAACTTCAATTTAAAAAAAGCGTAAGTATACTATTGCCTAATGTGGTAACTTCCTAATGGAGCAGATTTTATTTTGGGGCCCTTTTTTCTGTTCAAATTGCTAATCGCCAAATGGTTTGTGGTTTTCATATTTAAAGATAAGCAGGAAATTAACACATTTTGACAGAAACTTACCACTTTTATACTCTCTGTAAGAGTATTTGATAATAGAAATGTATAATCATTTATCAATCATAGATATTTGATGATAATTACTGATAGTTATCCACAAATCCACACCTTCTGTCAATTAGTTGTGTTTTGTTTAGATCATATGTTAACCCCATATTTAATTCTTTTAGAATGTGTTTTGCTCACAAAATGAAGAGAAGTTTACAAAGTTGCTTGTATAGGATCTCAATTGAAGCACTCTTAAATTTACGCTTCTAAAATAATTATCATTGCAGCTAAGGTCAACTATTCTTGAATTTCGGTGGCAGGAATGGTTTAAAAAGCATTTCAATTGTAACTGAGTACCAAGTAACTATTGATATGTTTATCGATTTCAACTACAAATGTATTATTGACATTATCAGTATTATTTATTTATTTATAGTTCTGGTAAGTGCTGCCACTTTACTTTGTGGTACTTAATGAATACTCTATTGTTTGTGCATAAACTAATATTTTGTTGGTTTAAATAAAAAATCGTGTTATGTTTTCTAATCAGATTTAATTTGCTCTAACCACGATCACATGAAACACCCTTTTAACAGTAGTTCTGCTTAAAATTAATTTAATCAGCAAGTCATTTAAAGGAAAGGAAATTAAACAATTGCAAATTATTTACATTTCACATTTTAAAATCATAAGAAACATTTTATTACTCTGTGTTGTATAGGTAACTAACAAATGAAAATTTCACTATAAACAACTTGCCCAATATTTCGATTATGGATATAATCTTAGACAGCAATACACAATATTTAACTTATTAGTAGGTATTTCTATGCAACAGATATATGAAGGAACATTATAAAAGCTGATGAATACTTTATAAATCCATTCAAATTAATTGATATTATACTATCCAGTAGATTCATTGTTCGGTAGGGATGATTTGAATTATGGAAACAATTAAGGGAGCCGATACAAGACTTTCTACACCGAAAGTATTAAAATGGATACCTTTTTCTACTTATGTCCTGTTTAAATGAAAATATGTTGGCAAATCACTTTCCTGGAGAGCAATGCAGGTAAGTATATCTAATACAGGGTGGACCATTAGTGTGTGTATGGAAGATTGTGGGTTTATTAACGGACATATTTAAAATGCATTGTCGGGACATGTTGAAGGACTCAACTGCTTAGTGTTACAACCCGAGTTATGCTTTATCGTTTCACGTTACTTTTGGTGCTTGCCCGAATTGAACCTCTAAAGTAATGCTATTTATCTATACTCCCGGTTATTGTAACAGTTTATTTTTCTTCATTACAAGTATTATTTGTGTACGCGGTATATTTACTTGAAAAATCCTCCTAACTTTTGAACCAAGCAGTTTTAGCGCGTATTTTGCCATGCTGTAATTTTTCGTTGTCGACCTTCGCCTTTCTTTTTCTTTTGTGAGCCGTGACTTTATTTTAAATTATTTACACTTTACTTACACTTACACTTTACTTACTACTTACACTTTATTTTAATTATACAGCTGAGGCGTTAGAACGCATGGAATGTTAATTGCCATCATCCATATTTTATTAATCTCTGGCATTTGGATTCATTAAATTGGGGACTCTGGAATAATTATAGTGAACGGATTCGCCTTTAACGTAGGAGGATGTAATTGCGTTTATTCTTCTTTATCGTTATCTGTTATTTGACAAATTCTATCGATGATTCATTCATCTACAATTAGCCCTCTTATTTAAGAGGTACATATGTACATTTTAGTTTATCAAGAAAGAGGGGTTACCTTTGATTTTATTTCGAGTTTTAATGGGGTCATCCCGCCTTTATTTTTTATTTCTGATCCACAAAGTACAATACAAATTAAAAGACCCGTGTGTCCTCAATTTTTATTTGCGAGTAAAATAAACCCAAAATAAATTGTTGAAAAGCTGTGTTTTTAGTCCGAATTTGAAACGCTTCAGACTAAATACGTCACAAACCTACAACCAATCACGTAGAAGTGAGCTGGCAACCTTACGCGAGGGTCTGACGTTTGTCACATTTGACGTTTTGAAAGGGATGTTTAACTGCATCTAGCACGAAAGTGACAAGTGCCTGTGACAGATGACGCAAGTTATAAATGCCATTCTCCTGCAATATTGCCAAGTCGTTATGTCATCTGAATGGTTCTAGGAGCTGATTGGTCGGGCTTATTACGTCACAGAGCCCGCCACAATCATATCGTTTTGAATAAACCTTTAAAACCGCACATGTTCATTATTTTTTTGCTAATCAGCCTCTATTTTTAAATAAACTTTTACTGTCCAAAAAAATGTTTTATGGTTTCAGGTACACGCTTCTTAAATTAGAACTGCGGAATTCAACTATACTGTAAACCCCCATTGTAGGTTCAAGTGTTAGTTCAAAATCTAGTTTTAATGGACCAAGTTTCAGAGGTAAGCATTTTTTAAACAATGTTAGTCTGTATATGAAGGCTTGATTTAGCTTTGCAGTTTGTTCATTTCACAGCCTCTTCTCTTATGCTACTGATGCCCAGTTGCAGCATCAAAATTAAGCCTTGCGTAATAAGTTAAGTCGAACTTAAAATCTATGGCAACGATTATTAAGAAATATGGCATTAACCTTTAATTTTGCCATATATTTTTATATAAAGCTGTCTTTGTCATGTTAAATTAAATATCAAAACTATGTGATAATCTACCCTGGTGGTTAGGCAGCACACATTTACATCCGAAACAAAAATATAATATGCTCTGTATATAACCAACGACCGTTTTGCGCAGATGCCGAATACTAGGGGATTTTGGTAACGAAGCTAGGAGAGAATGGAGAGAAGATGGCGACGAGGCCGACGGAAGGCACACGCTTTCCCGGTTTTTTTTTATTATTCTTGATTATTTTTGGTGGTGGTGTTTTGAAGATGTATTTACAGGTAGTAACCATTTTATTCTTTCTTGTACTACATATTTAATCATTGAATTTCTTGCCACAATGTGATATTTACATTTTGCTGATTTTGCATAAACTACGATATCTGAATCATGGCGTACTCCATGCCTTTGTTTCGTGTACCGTTAGATGAATCATGTTTGTGTCATATTGTACAGATGATTATGCCATTATTTTGTTTAATTAAGTAATTTACTTCTGTTATTCATGAGGAGTTGATTATCGGTGTGATGTTGCTCTGTTCGATTGACCCGTAACAATTCCGTGAGGGAAGCACGTAATACAGTTTGATTGTTCGCTGTATCTGTTACTTTCTGTTTCGTGGCTCGCTACAGTTCTTGTGCGTTAGCTATACGAAGGGGGGCTCTTTTATTTGATGTTTTGATGTTTGTGTGTGCGAGTGGGTATTTCTGTCTCCGTGGAGTAGGTACCTAATGCAGTTAGATCTTTCACTGTATCTGTTGCCTACTCGTCTCGTGCGGATTGTAGTTCTTAACATCTTAGCAATACGAGTGGGGCCCTCTCATTTACATTTCCTCTATTTAAAATATGTTCTGTTTGAGCGATAATCGATTTTCACATGAATATTTGCTATTTGGCCAATGGCATTCTCACATGCACTTTTCGTGTTAAATGAAATTATGTTAACAGAAGGCTGGAGTAGAGCCACACCATTTACATGTTTCCTATGTACATGCAGTTTGTTTATTTGACGAGTTGTGTTATCTCTATTGATCGTACAGGTATTTTGATGTGTTTTGTACTGAATTGATTTATCATGTTTTCCACTGCATTTATGATGTCTTGTGTATTTTGATTTTATGAACTTGTTTAATTGCATTTGATTTGATTATCTGATTTTTATCATACAATTTGAGATGTTTTATTTATGTGTATTTTCTCTTGCATTTTATTGCTGTAGATTATTTATTTCATGTATTTGTGTGGCCTATGCCAGGGTTTTAGTCCCGTAGAAGGTTTCCCTGGCATGGTCTTGTGTGTGCGTTAATATATTTATTTGATCTTGTCATTTCTTACGCACAAAAGTTCTGTCTTTTATTTAATTCCCTTCCCGATTATGTCTCACGGCCCAACACATAAAAGAACCGATTACACAACGTAGGAGTCCATTCGTGCCACCCATATCGAGCCGACTGTCATCCAAATTCAAAAGTGCCGCGAGACTACCATCGTTTCGATTTGAAAGGTAGGTGGCTCTGCTTGTAGTTTTTGCCAGAGTTGCCAACCGTAAGTATAGGGTAAGTCAACGTTTTCCGTGTCGGCTTGATAGACCCCCCTAGGAACATTACAACTACACCTATAATTCAGACGTTCACGACATATGCGGAATTTTTTAGTTACGAATTTTGAATTGTATTTAGTTTTTATTGACATTTGTACGCAATGTTTCTTTTGCATGCATAAATACCTCTAAAAAGCATTATGCGGGTCACTCTGTAATTGGTCGAAAGCCTGTTGAGGGCCCAGAACAAGAGAGGGATTAAAAAAAAATAAACATTATTATATTCATACATATAATAAATGCCGGAGTGTCAAAATTACTTAGCAACATTCATCTCGAAATACAATTTTAGTCTAAGGTTACCGTATCCAGGACCTTCAGATACCTTCTGGACTGGAGAAGGTCCGCCTAATTAACAATGTATTTCATGTACTTTATGTGAGAGACTTCGGAATGTTGTTTTTCACAAATGGGAAAGATTCAACATCCGATGTAAATTATTCAAATTCAAGAATCAAGAGTTACGTCCTCATTGGCATTTTACTTTCTTTTGCCGTTCACATTCAATAAGTGTGTTGTAGTCTACTTAACCCCCAGGTTCTACGCTAACTTCACACTACAAGAACACGGAAATAAAGTCAAGCCGACGTTTAAAAAAGGTCACCCGAATGTCTATTCCCTCCAAAACTAAACAAGATCCCGCTTAAATTTGAAAAGTGGCACGTGATCTTAGTGATCAAACATCTAAGGCAGGGCCCCCCTTACGTTGGTTTTAGACAACGCTTTGCCCTGAAGCACAGGTAGGGAAGGAACGTTAAATAAAACACTGAAATTGTGAAAAGTTTGTTTAATAATGATCACAATTATTAATATTGTAAAAGCTCAGAAATTTAAGTCGAAATAAATTACAATGCAAAAATAAAGTTTGAAAATGGTAGTTCACCGAATAAAAATAGAAATAGGCTGGGAAAAAAAGAACTTACCGATAAAAAAACAAGCCGTCAAATTAATATCAAATTGTGTTGTAAAATTAATTGTTTGTAATGAATGTGAATGCTTAACATAAAATTATAAATCACAAAAAGTAGCAGGTAAACTTCAAGAGGTAACATATAGGTTAAAAACAAGTTTTGGGAATTATGGGTCAAGTAAGCAGGTACCAAGATTTTAAGAAAGGGTGAAATACACAGGATGTGGCTCATCTTTGGTGCAATAAAGCCCTTTTGTTAAAAGCAAGATGGAAAATTACATGGCCTTATAGGCAAATTTAACTAAAAACAAGATATGTGGAAATTACGAATCGCCACTCATTTATCGCACATTGATTCTAACCTGAAGAGCTTTGATTAGCGTAATCCCGCTCCTGCAAGATAGGTAACCCGCACCTGGTTTCGGGGTTTCGAGCCTACAGTTGAATGTCGAAGAAATCATGGAGTTAGGTGTCGTAGCTCAATTTTGACTACAGATTTTTACCACCCCCGTGACTGCTTCATTCACGGAGAAGATTGTTAGTTACAAACAACAAGTCAGTACATACGTCAAACGAATCGGTAATTTCGACATATTGAAATAAAATGATCAAAACTTATATGAATGTTACTTCAGGGACAAGACCAAGCAATCAACATCAATAAACATAAATTAAGCAAGCATTACACCAAAAACGTAAACAATTACAAACAATAGCATAACGGTATCACATATGTGATTATGGATTACGGTTAAACCAAGTAAATATCAAAAACAAAGATTCAAACACACAAAAAATATAAAATGTGACATACAAAACACAAATACGATATAAAGAAATGCAAAGATTACTACCTGCATTAAACTCCTTGGTTTCATTTTATATTGCACTCAGAAATAGACATTTTGGTACGATTGGGGACGTAGGTTCAAACATGTAGGACAATTTTACAGATTTTCCTGGGAACTTCCCTTTTGAATTTAAATATCCGAAAAAAAAGTATTATGGATGGGGTGCACAATAGGTATGATCGAAAGAAAACTAATGGGCCAGTCGATCCTGCTTGTAAGAAAACCATCGATAACATAGTATACAGTTCAATGAAGAAAACATAGTAAGTAGAAGTAGTTCCTGTCATCAAATTAGTTGTCAAAATTAAAACTTTCATGGACAAAAATTATCCGACTGATGTTTCCTAGTTTTTATACCTTCATAGTGATATTAATAATTGGGCATGACAATGTGGTCAAATCGGATTCTGCGGCCGCAGGGGATAACACTTTTTCCCCAAAGCACAAACGAATTTTAAAGCGGCAAATAACACATAAACTAACTCCTATTGTGAGTAGCGACGCACAATTATTTAATCGTATTCACGATAAGGTAGATATTTCGAGAGCGAAAAGTGTATCTCCCACCTTAAAGGAGTTAAGGGTAGTTTTCGAGCAATTGTTAAACAAACTGGAAACTTTGGAATCGACCTCGCGGTCACAATTTTCCACAAGTTTCAATAGATTTCCCACAACCGACGACATTTTTTCGACGAGGAAAGGTAAGTATCTATTCGAAATCTTAGTGGATCCTATTTGAATATTTCAAGAAACCACGCAACCCGACATAATTTATGGTTATAAAAAACGCAACGACGCGGTGAATGGTATGATGTCCAGATGGGGCGAATGGAACGGTTGGTCTTCCTGTAGTGTCAGTTGCGGGAAAGGTAGGAAGATTCGATGGAGGCACTGTCTGACTGACTGCGACATTGCGGAAACAGAAATGGAGGAGAAGACCTGCCAGTTGCCCGCTTGTGCACCTCGGAAATTATTTGGCATTAATATTTAAGGATCTTAAAATAATACACTCAGTTTTGTAAACAGATACTTATAGGTAATATCTAACAGTTCACATCCCAATAAAACAATTATGGGTTACCACGTAATTGTTAATTTTGAGATGAATAGAACTTTTCCACCAACAGTCTTATATAACTTTTTTTTACCAATAAAGTTTGTACTTACCGGTTTTTAGGTACCTACTTGACTTACCCTTTACACACCATACCAATGTTAAAAATCAAAATTAATCAATCTGCGAGTAGAGACTTAACAATTTGGGCCTATCCGAGGTACAGACCTTAATGCAATATAAAAATCTGTAGTTTTCAATAAAAGGTCTTGTGAAGGGATGAGTGCTCCAATATTTATGGGATTTTTTTTGTGTAATATTATGTCATCAGTAATGTGTGAAGATTCTGGAACCGTAGGCGAGTAATTGTGCTTTAAAGATGCTGAGATGCTGCAGAATATATGATTTTTTATTATAAGGGAGCTATGAGTTGGTTTCCTCTGAAGGGTTTTCAAACCGTTGCGCTTCTCGGTAATCAGGGTAACATTCGGGTGGTTTCTACCCCCGTTTTAAGTCCAGCACTTCTTGTCAGGATATCTAGCGACCCTAAATAGGTACAGATTTTTGGTTGCAGCGTCAAAGTTGGGCTCTTTCCTAGACGCTTTTTAGTCAGGTACTACTCGCTAAAGTAAAAAGAACACAAATGGGTGTGGGCGAGAATTTAATTTCAGTTCTGTAGTTAAATAGGTTCTAATAATGTGGTTTCTTCCAATCTAGGTGTCCAGTTAAATTTTTGTGGGGTTGCGAGGTTTTTTGGAATTGGGCGATGCAAAATATAAAGTAGTATCGTTATAGGGCAAGTCGTGGGTAATGGGTTTTGGTTGATTCAACGGTATGCCACCACGCGGAGCTGTGTTACATCTGCCAGTTTGGGATTCTGAGGTTTCATTGGTTGAGCAGAAGTTAGCTGATTGGTAAAATAGATTCGCATGATCAATGGGCGTAGTTTTCCATTATTAAGGTGGTGGCGATTAAGTTTTTGGACGCCGTGAGATAATACGCGTCAAGTCACAATAGCGCTCGCGTCGAGTGGTTAGAGAAAGTCTAAAGGCCCCCCTTCACGTGCAGTTTTGTCAGTTTGGGACTGACGCTCCTTCAGTTAAATCCAAACTCGCACGTGAAGGGCTTAAGCATGCCAAGCGCGCTTCAGTTGCGGCGCGGAGCGAAGAAATCAAATCGTACTAAATTCCTGGCGCGAACTGACATGCAGCGACAGCAAGATGTGAGCATGTATTGCGGCTCAGTTCTCACATCGGGATTGACACAATATGACAAAGGTGGAGGTAGTACGCTTAAGATGTGCAAAAGAGAGACAGCTTTAGTAGAATGTAATTGATGATTCACGCATTACGGTATCCTGTTTGTATAGATGGTCTTTCCAAGTTCCACTGTCCATTCTAAAATAATTTTGATAGTCCTCAGGGTTTGTTTGAATTATCTCCTTTAACAAATCGATATGTGTGGATTCATTTCTTCTCAAATACCACGGTTTCGACCAATACTCTTTTTTCTTTCTTCTTACTTCCCTTTCGTCGTCCACCAGAAACAAAAAAGCAATTGCTTTCCTCTTCTTCAAACTCGTTCTTTAACAACACTGTTGCACTACCAGACTCAGGAACAAAATAAAACTGAAATAAATTAACGCATGTCACACGCGCCCGGAATTCAATCCAGGAGCGAAGATAAGAACTGCACGTGAAGGGGGGCCTTAAGTCAATCCATAAGTTTGCTGTACCCCGAACCACTCTCAACGCTACCGCAACCCCGCCGCGCCCGCAAGTCCGGTGCCGGTGCATCTCCAGAGACCAGTGCGGCGCATGGCACCAGTGCCACGGGGTCTCAGACTATCGCCAGCGGCGCATCTCCAAATACAAGCGCGTTGCCGAATATCACTGGGGTATTGCCTATTACCACCACAAGTGCGTCACCTACCACACCGCTAGTGCATCTCTTGCTACCACCAAGGGCGCCACTACCACTAGCTCGACCTCAGAGCCAACAACGATTCTGGCCACGGGGACTCAACCTATCCACCATCTAGCCGCTGCACTCCAAGCACTAAAGGACGCCACCACCGGCCTTCTCGTTTTCTCCAGGGACCCACTCGAAAACTCTGCTACTTTTTTCGACGACCTGGAAAAATACTTCGTCAAAAACGCCGTTCCCGGCGAAGCCCAACGCGACCAACTACAGAAGACGGTCGCCAGATGATGGATGATGGAAGCCCCGCAGATAACTCCTCATGACGTATACCAAAGTGCGACAGTGAGTAATGGAGTATTACGATAGCCCAACGATTCCAGGCTGAACGCAGAGTTCTACAACGGCGACCAAAAGTACGAATCCGGCCTGGTCTTCCTTCAGGCTCGCTACGCGGTTGCACATCGTCATAAACGAGCACATAGCATTGCTCAAGGACTTACTTTCAATCCGGTAACAATTGGCGTTCAACGTGTCGGGACACTTTGACTCCAACGTGAATTGAGAAATGAGAACCCACCACCATTGACACCATCCCAACGGCGTGAGCGCCAACTGTAAGAACGCGACACGCACGCCACCAAAATCCCAACCGCCACCATAGAAGAATAGCCGGAACAGGTCCACGCCGACAGACATTATCAAAGTGGAACGACGGCGGTCACGCTGCAGAAGATTATCGACTATCTGGTTGAAGCCCTGTAGAACTTAAAAATCACCACCACCTCGACAGAAGTTTTCCTGGCTATACGACCCCAGTCTTCCAAGGCCTGGAGAAACATTTCGCAGAAGCGGACAGCCTGGAAAACGGCGGAAAAGCAGGAAACCGGAATTCTCGTTGTCATTCCTGTAGGGAAAAGTAGCTATCTGCCTCGGACTAGTCATAAATAAAGAGGCACAGCTCCTGGTAGATCTTATCCACTCCCGAGTAGACCGCTGACTCGGCTAAGAGCAGCAACCACCATCCTGGAACTCCTACAGTTCTTGCAGTCCATCGAAGAGGATAGCATTTCTTTTGAAATGGAGGGCCAGCGCCAACAGAGTCGCTTCCTAGTCGCACGCGAGGTGATTGCACCCCTCACCCTGAGCCAGGAAGGGCTAGCATGTCAACGCACGTCGTCACCGACTATACCCGACGATGCATACATTGGGGACAAACGCACCGCAGGAACACGTACTGGGACCACCACGGCGCCCCGGCTATCAACACGCCAGCCGCACTAAGCAACAACGGTTTTGCCCGGGAATCACTCCCGCTCATCGCCTTCACCTGTCCACACGGCGTCGGTTACCAATTGAGGGTAATGCCATTTGGGCTCAAAAACGCACCACCAACGTTTCAAAAATTAACGACGCAAAAAATCCTCCCCGGCCATCTGCGCAAATTTGGGATGGCTTATTTTAACGACATTATTATTTATTCAAACACCTGGACCATCCACGCCTGAACCTCGAACGTCTCTGACAACAAAACTTGAGACTATCCACGAAGAAGTGCTAGCCGGGGATGACAACGCTGATCTAAGCCACCATCACGTTACGCACCGACAACCGACTACCGAGTCCTGCTATGGCTAGACATCAGGACGAAGGACGATAGAAGCAAATTAAGTAGATGGGCGGTCTTTCTGCAACGGTTCATGATCTCGGTCGAACACCTGCGCTGGGGAAGAGAAGCCATTGGCGGATCACCTATTTCGCAACCCGGAAACAGTCCCTGAGGAAACAGGCCCGGATCTGGAACGAATGATAACTCCGCAACTCGCAACATCAGAGAGATTGTTATCGGGACCCAAATGATTGAATAAATTAATTTTTTATTCAATGCCTAAATGAAATATTTAAGCAAAAATATTTATAACGATTCCAGTCCGGTTTCGGCTCTAAAAAAACAACGGTTCGGTTCTGCGCACTTTTTTCGGTTCAAAACGGTTTTAGTGTTTTGGAAAGTAGGGCATTAAAAAAATTCATTATAATAATATAATTTGTTAATTAATAGGTGTGAAAAAGACGTAAAAAGTCATGAATAAATAAAAAAAACAGAAAAAATACACAGAACTATGCAACAAATTTTGTATTGAGTATTTTTTTTTCTAAAACCTCGCGCCTTCTTTTATTATTTACATTTACAGTAGTGGCTAAATTACCGCCACCGCCACTCGTACTGCCTTCAATTTCGACACCTTATTAAACATTTATAATCCACCGATGGCAATCATAGAGTATTTTATCAATGTGTTTGCCGACGCGTCCTTCAATTTCCAATAACCTGCCAAGAACCGTAAAAAACCGAAAAAATAATAAGGTTCCGGTTCTCAAAAAATATCTATTTATGAGGGAATAACGGTTTCTGTTCGGTTTTCGGTTCTGAAAAAAATACCTGTTTTGGTTCGGTTTTCGGTTCTATTTGGTCTGGTCCGGGTCTCTGATTGTTATACAGGGTGCCCATTATGTATGGAATATCGTATATATCTCGGTAAAATTAGAACGTATACAACATTTTTTATATAAAAGTTGTTTAACATTTTATTTTCCATAATAAAGCAGCATTCAGTTTTTATTTCAGAAAACAAATGAGTAAACAAATGAATTTATTTAAATAGCAGTGCACTTTTTCATTAGGCTCATTTGATAGAAACTTTGTTTCTCTTTTCGATGGTGTAACGTGTTAGTACCCTAATACAACAAAAATTTTCAAAAAATCTTATAATCACAACAACATTAATCTAGATATCCTGCATCAAAATAAAACAAATGAACATGTACAGCAATAAAATGGTAACAAACGTACACATTCATTTGTTTTATTTTGATGCAGGATAACTAGATTAATGTTATTGATGTGATTATAAGATTTTTTGAAAAATGTTTGTGTAACATGTTACATCATCGAAAAGAGAAAAAAAATCTCTATCAAATGAGCCACATGAAAAGGTGCAGTGCCATTAAAAAAAATCGATTGTTCGTCGTTCCTCACTTGTTTTCTGAAATAAAAACAACTGAATGCTGCCTTATTATGGAAAATAAAAGGTTAAACAACTTTTATATAGAAAAATTTTGTGTACATTCGATATTTTTATACTCATTGACAGTCATTATTATATGTACTCTATAGATTCCATTAGCATGTAATTTTAGCTCAGCCTGATGATGGGTGCAATAAGCCCGAAATCGATCGCTTAATAAAATAAAACACATTCGTGATTCTTTGTTTTACATTCTTTAGATTTACCGAGATATATACTATATTCCATACATAATGGGCACCCCATTTATCGTGTAAATATTATGGTGTTGTAAATAGTATATAAATACAGTTTTGTTGCCGACCACCACTGTAAATCCGGTAACACGGTTATGTTCGGCAGTGGATATTTTTGATCTTGCTTTCATTCTTAAAATTTCTGCGAAAATATACGTCCACAGCTTGACGGTGGCTCTTAGGAAATGATTTCTCGCTCGTGGCTTAATTTCTTTCTTCAGGAACCACCCAATGGACCGATTGGTTGAAGATTGGACGGCGCCATTTTTGAAACGACCAGCATAGATTTTGCACTACGTGACGACGTTGAACCAATGCTCCTTTCCCACTATTTACACTTGTATTTATAGATATCCTCATAGTAAAATCTGACCCAATCGCTTTATCTTACAATGACAAATCATTTAAATACTCAACTCGCACTAGCATAAGGTTTCTTTACGTTTGTAATCTCCTTTTCAATTTCGTGAGGTTTAATAATAAAAAACTACTCGTAACTTAGGTTATAATAAACGAAGCATTAATTTAGGGTTAACTTAAGGTTACAGGGTGTAGATCGTTGACACCTTTCGATGGGTCAGATAATTGCGTATTTTTATTGACGTCATAGACATGCACATATTACCAGTAGGTACATAAGGAATTTTTGCTTTCGCATCCATTTTTTCAAGGGGGAGTACGGGCTATATAATGTAAAAATGTCGACTGAATGATAATAAATACAGTAGATGATTATTATTATTTGCGTGAGTGATCGCACCAATGGTCCCAGAATTGTATCTCCTTAAATAATTGCTCCCCTGGGTATACCGATTGGGGCCTAATTTGACGGTGAGCGTATAACTTGTAATCTTGATCAATGACACCAATGTCGACGCCGTATTTGATTAACGATTTTCCTTGATCCAGAACTGACGGTGTCGGTAGGTTATTGTCGAAAGTACCTATGAAAGCTATTCCAACAGCTTTTGAATTATACCCCCCTGTGTGAGCCCCAATTGTTCCCCAACCCCTTCCTTCGTAGACGCGCGAGTCGCACCCTATGAGAAAGTTGTACGCGATGTCATTCCACCTTTTTTCATCAATATGTATATCTTGCAGTTGCTGTGCTAACATCACATTTCCTTCCCTTGTAAAGGAACACAACGTCTGAGTATCCACTGTAACATTTCTTAATGAAACAACATTCATAAATACGGATACTCACAAATCACAACAAATTTAGCAGGTTCCTTTAAATATTCGTGACTTTCAATAGGATCTCGCATGCACCAATTTTCCCGCTTTACAACATTCAGCGCTTTGTATTCCTCCCTTTCTGAAAGTTAAAATATGTGCAATAAAACTCATAGCTACAATCACTCACTGGCAACTTCATTCACAAAAAGTTTGTTTGTGACGATTTCTTGAATTGGACTAGCGGCACTCTGGTTGATGTAGATTGGCCCATCCACTTTGATCACGTCTCCTACGAGAACTTTCTTACATTTATACATCATAACCTGGCTATAGTCCTTTGAAGGGCGAGATTGCGGGAGAGACTGTTTCGCTAATTTTTGCAAATCCTGCAACAAAAAAATGTCTTTTATTGCACTGCGCCGCTCGTTTAATAATTAAATTCCATTAATGGGCGTAACAATGAATACATAAAACATGAATCTGGTTCTTTTGATAATGGCTTGAACACCATTTGTCTTACAACTTATAATAGGGCGCTCAGTCATATTTAAGTTTGAAGGATAGTTTAAGTTTATTGCTCAACTTATTGTTATTGGACGTATATTTTTTGTTATATTGTGTTGCAAGCGCTGGTTTAGGGGCGAAGCATCCGTAACCGAGGACCGCCTTGTCCATGAGCGGCGACCCATCTCTTAGCGTGTCTTAACGTAGGGGAGTGTTACGAGGTGATACAGATAGTAGTTACTTAGGAGACTTTTACAGGCGTTGTATTTGACTGTGTCCGACTGCGCCCCGAATCATTGCATTATCTTCGTGTAACGTAAGGGGGCTCTATCTTAGACGATCCGATCATGTGCCATTCTTTTATTTTAAATTTAAGCGGAAACTGTGTGTTGATGCTACGATTGCAAAGTTGCCACGTTGCACTAAAATCTGTCATCTTCGTTTCGAACCTGGGGTTGGATTAAGATCAGTACAAATTTGAAAAGCAAAAGAAAGTTGAATAATCGATAAAATCAAAATGCCGAAAGAGTTTCTACAAATTTAAATAGAATGCATTTAAAGCCCAAGGCATACAGAGATGGGAATTACCTTAAACCAGTTTCGAGCATTCCGCCGGCTACTCTGAATTAGGTTTTCCTGCAGTTTTCCTAATTCGTAACGTAAATACCGGAGTAGTATAAAACAACTTAAGACCTTCTGCAGAGGCACCCCTAAAAAGCATTATGCGGGTCACTCTGTAATTGAGAAAAGCCTGTTGAGGGCCTAGAACAAGAGAGGAATAATAAATAAATAAATAAAAAGAAAACTCTGAACACACATTTTATATCGCAGTTACAATATACAAAAATTAACAATCTGGGAAAGTAATTCTTGAATTTGAATAATTTTAAATCTGACGTTAATTTAATACATTTGATAGGACAAAGAATCGCCAGCTCAAAAAGATTTCAAAGCAACTCCACTCCTTTGCCATTTGTGGAAAATAACATTCCGAAGTCTCTTACATAAAGTACATGTAATACATTGTTACTTGGCCGCATCTCCTCCAGGCCAGAAGGTATCTGAAGGTCCTGGATACAGTAACCTTAGACTAAAATCGTATTTCGAGATGAATGACGGTAAGAAATTTCAACACTTACCATCATATTGGCCGATCCGCAGAAACTAATGCACTAAGTAATAAAAGCTCCGCTCACAGACTGAACTGTTTTGAGTGTGGCAATCACGGCTATATTGGGAGCAACTGCCCTACATGCAGTACTAGCGGTCAAGCGGTATCTTCACCGTCTATGACGACTTATAATATGGTGAATTTTTATTCCTTGTTTCCTACCGTCGCGGAACAAGAGCGACCTATGTTACCAATGCGAAATTGATATTCTTGACACGGGCTCAAAAACCAGCATCGCCGGCGCCCAGTTGTACAAATCTTTAAGAATCAAACTTACTGATGGGAATGTCAACGGAAAACAGTTCCGCGTAACGATGCAACTTGAGTCGGGAACTGTACGAGATAGGTAGGTAGTTTAAATTTGTCAAAGTTGCGTATTTTGATGTTTAACAAAATGCGGTTTTGAAATTGAAAAAATTCCGACTATTTTCGGAGATATCCGGGAAAAAACGAAATTTTGCAAAATCGTTTTTTTTACTGAAGTTTTTTAAAATTTTTTTAATAATAAATATCACATTATGACTACTTTTTTCCCTCTACAGGATGTTAGTTTTAAACTTTAAATCCGACGTTTCGTCTCCGGTTAACCATCAACTTTGTTTTTTCTTATGGAAGCAATTTTTACTTTTTGTGTCATTTGATAGATAATTTTTTCTGATTTCAAAAATGTAAACATAACTTTCTTTTAATAAGAAATAGCGCTATTATTTTGTAAAAACGCAAGAAATAAAACTACGTATGTTCACATTTTCGAAATAAAAAAATTCTCTATCAAATGACACAAACAGTAAAAATTACTTCTACAAGAAAAAACAAAGTTGATGATGGTTAACCAGAGACGAAACGTCGGATTTAAAATGTAAAACTAGCATCTTGTAGAAGGAAAAAGTGGCCATAATAATGTATTATTTATTTAAAAAAAACTTTAATAAAAAAACGATTTTGCATTTTGAACGAAATAAATTTAATTTGAAGGTAAGTATGTGATCTATACAATATATGAGTACAATAAACAACGAATTGAAATGGTACCTTTGACATTTATTTGTGTATTTATGTATTTAATGCATTTATGTATTCATGTCTTCATGTGTTCATGTATTCAGGTGTTTATACCATTTTTGTATTTGTGTATTTATGCTTTTATGCATTCATGTATTCAGGTATTTATACATTTCTGTATTTGTGTATTTATGCATTTATGTATTTATGTTTATATGTATTTATTTATTGTCCCTCTGGGTCCTCAACATTACAAAGTATCTAGTTACGCTTTATAAAATTATACTTACAGACAAAATAGATGCTCCAGGGTTGCAAATGATCCCATTTTGATAAAAGTCCCCATCCGCAGCATCTGCCCTTTCAAAAATGTTAGAAATTAAACCACACGACGATTCGGAATGTGTATCGTCATTTAAACTGCAACGTTCCAACCACTTTTCGCATTTCGACGCGCCCGATTCCGAAGTTTCTGATGCCGAGCCCTCATTGCTCGAATTCTGGGACAAGACACACAATTTTTTATTATTTTCGTTCATCACTTCGCGCGTAATAAATTGTTTATAGACAAAGGCGCGACTGGATTTGCGGTTCGGGGAAATTATTAATAACAATATACTTATCACGTACCTATGGTATAAGACGAAAGTGGTTAATCGAGAACAAACGAAAGAACGTAAAAGTTTATTTTTAAAGCACTGGGAACCCACCAAAATCATTTATTTTTTCTATCCAATTGTGAATCGATTGGTCAAATCTTTATGGTAGGAATGCAGTCGTATTTTAAAGACAACAACTTTTTAGATAAGTAAAAAAAGACGCTCAGATGGGAAGTACG
>NW_022170663.1:1982544-2005330 GCF_008802855.1 Photinus pyralis | reverse complement strand
AGTGCCCTTTTCGCATCTCGACCATTTATAAACCGAATTGCAAACTTTTTTATTATAAAAGTATTTGAATGAAATTTGATACATAGGCACTTGGAATAAAGGAAAATCAAACGCCAATTTCAAAATTTGGTTTTGCGCATGCGCAGTGCCAACTTTTTTATTTTTGGAAGAATTTAAACGAAATTTGATACATAGGCACTTGGGATAAAGGAAAATCAAACGCCAATTTCAAAATTTGGTTTTGCGCATGCGCAGTGCCAACTTTTTTATTTATGGAAGAATTTAAACGAAAATGATACATAGGCACTTGGGATAAAGGAAAATCAAACGCCAGTTTCAAAATTTGGTTTTGCGCATGCGCAGTGCCAACTTTTTTATTTATGGAAGAATTTAAACGAAATTTGATACATAGGCACTTGGGATAAAGGAAAATCAAACGCCAATTTCAAAATTTGGTTTTGCGCATGCGCAGTGCCAACTTTTTTATTTATGGAACTATTTAAGTGAAATTTGATACTTAGGCGCTTGGAACAAAGGAAAATCTAACATTAGTTTTAAAATTTAGGTTTGCGCATGCGCAGTTCCAACTTTCTTATTTAGAAAAGCATTGAAATGAAATTCTTCTCATAAACTGAAATTGAAGTAGCACGTCAACAATGGATTGCCCATGTGCAACGCTATCTTTCATATTTGTGGCCGGATTTTTACGATTTTAACAGAAGTTGCATCTTACAAATGGGAAATGAATGCAAGTGGAAATGCGCTTTATGTAAATCGTTTACGATTACTTTTTAACTTGTTATTCTCGTTCGTGTGCGATGTATTCAACTAAAGAAAAAGTTGATATTATCAATTGGTCTAGTGTCAGTAACAGTTTAAGGAGCGTAAAAGAGATTTATTTTCTGTAAAACCAAAGCAACAATATTGAAATTAGTTCATTTGACAGCCAGATCTTTATTTGTTTTAAGAAGTTATTTTGGTTGCATAAAATTAGGCGCTCTTCAGAAGAGATTTTACCTATTAAAAGTAGACATGAAGAAAAACAATACACACAAATCCCTATGTCTATTTCTTAATAAACATCACTGTATACATAGATATGGCCTTCCATTTACTTTCAATAAGGAGCATCTGTGCCAACATACCTAACAAAAAGAGAGAGATATTTTTGCACCGTAGTAGAACACCGCACATGCGCAGTAGCATCCGAATGTGAACAGCTTGATAGGCGTCGGAAAAATGAGTCACTTCATAATAAGTTTCGCAGCACAGATTTTGTAACTTACTCATAGAATGAAATTGCACTTTCTGTACTACTAAGTTTCCCACAAATTAAACGCACCATTTTAATTATGACTTTCGTAAAAACTATTCGCATTTTCTACTGTAAAAACACTGTAAACATATTCTATGGAAATGACACGCCAATGAAATGTCGGGAATGTCAATTTGCCAGACAACTCAGTACGCATGCTCGGTATTCTACTGTTTAGCTATCTCTCTTTCACATATGTTGCCACTGATATAATGGCTGAACGCTATATCTATGGAATATACAGGGAGTTTCAAAATTCGCGCACAAGGACTGTGGGATGGTGTTATACAACGAAAACTGAATAAAAAGTTCCTCTACCAGTTTTTGATCAGACCGGCATTTTTTTTTCGACGTGCTGAAGCTTGTTTACTAGCAGACGACGGACATTTTGAACAACTGTTGTAATTACGTACTCGTCATAATTATAGTTTATTTTGAACCTTCTTTTGTTTTTAAAAATGTGTTATTATTAAGTTTAACCAGTGGCGCAGCGTAGGGGGGAGGCGGAGGCGGTAGCTCAAAAAATAGCGGTCTGATGGAAAACTGGTAGAGGAACTTTTTGTTCAGTTTTTGTCGTATAACACCATCCCATAGTCCGTGTGCGCGAATTTCGAAACACCCTGTATATGATCTAGAGCGAGACGTACGTTTTAAGCAGGTAATATGAATTGTACAGCGTACAGCTGCCACCCTTTCCTGACAATTTGTAATGTGTATATTACTGCGCAGTAAACAGTAGGCTTATTATTATGATATACATCCACGAATCATACCTAGGTAACCTAGGCAATAAACAAGCCAACCTGTAACGGTGGTAAATGTAAGTACGTACTGATCCGAATGCATGTAAAGTAGACACCACCATTATCTCCTGTATGAAGTTAGTTGTGTATAATCGTTGTATGTACAGTGCGGTTCAAATTCGTGGCTCACCATTGGGATTTGCGTAATGGTGACATATACCGTGTAGGTTAAATGGGGGCAAAGTTACCCCTTTTTGTGACTAAAAAACGCATTTTAAATTTTTGAAAATAACCGAGATATCACCGAAAAACTGAAATATACCAAATTTCGTTTTCATTTTACGGTCGGAAATAGACGGTTCCCGTTAGCACCCTCTATGGGAAGTGAATTTGTCACATTTCCCGAGATGATTTTGAGATGAATATTAATAGTACATATACAGGGTGATTCCTATAGTACCTGCCACCGTTTGGGAGCGTATAGGGGGTGCCTAGGGGAGTATTTTGATATAGGACACTTGGGTTCGGAAATCTAAAATAAGGGCGCCAGAACCAAATTTATCTTCTGGAATTTCACGCCTGTATGTAGGCAACCCAACCGACCGACGTTTCGCGCGGAGCGATGCAGAGCGAGTTAGCGCGAGGAAGCGACATGGGAGGGAAGGAGGGAAAACGACAGTCAAAGCAATAACGTTTACAAGTGTTCAACGTGGCCACCGTTGTTCTCAAATCTCAATGCACTTCCTACATCTAGCCAACTATTATTATACTATTGCCATAGTGTTTATTCACTTGATACGCGTCGTTGCAGACGGGATTTCGTGGGTTTAAACAAAATTCTGATCAAGTGTCAGCCACACATCGCCGCCTGAGATCGCTTCGTGTGCACCGCTGGCCGGTTGGGTTGCCTACCTACAGGCGCGAAATTCCAGAAGGTAAATTTGGCTCTGGCACCCTTATTTTAGATTTCCGACCCCAAGTGTCCTATATCAAAATACTCCCCTACGCACCACCTACACGCTCCCAAACGGTGGAAGGTACTATAGGAATCACCCTGTATATTTGGAAGGATTTAAACAGAGTTTGAAATTCTTAAACGATTTGTTAAAATCAAACAATTATATATCGAAATTAAACACCTTAATAAGAAAATTGATCATTATTAGTGTAACGACAGAAACGCTGCTGTGTAGCGTTTTTGACGGTTGAGAGGATTTCTGTTTATTTTTACAAAACGTGATTTCTGCATTTTTAGCTCATTTTATAGTTTAATTCTATTGGGTTTAATAATTTATTAGTACCCCGTAAAATGGGGAAAGGGTGCAGTTTTTGTGGTTATGTAGCATAAACGAAACATTTATCCGAAAGTCTTTTTAAAAAACGCTTGCGCCTCATACTCCTTGCAAGACAGCATTAAGTTCCATCGTTAACATCATTATTGCTATAATTTTTTTTTTACATTTTTTTTAGGTTTTCATTTGTGCCTTCATACTGAATGTTTTTTATTATCATATAGTTTTTTCTTGCGAGGTTTTTTTTATGTCTTGGTCTCTTGTTGTTAATTTCATATGTAGCGGGTTGAGTGGGAGAGCAGACGGAATAACACGGTTTATTCCAGTCTGAACTTCGCCCTATTGAGTCACCCAGTATGTAATGTAATGTATAATATCTGTTCTTTGTATAATGTGTGCTCAATAAATGTCATTATTATTATTATAAAAACAAACCTTCGTGTTATTATAGCGTATGCGTCCTCTATCTTTTATTTCTTACTCTGAGGGTGCTACTTTCTTATTTCTTATGGACGCCATATTGGATTTTTACGGAATGAGACATAAAGATAAAGATGTCTCACACGTCATAACCACATAAATTTACATGAAAAATTTCAAAATCAAATGTTTTACATTCACTTCTCAACAAAATACCCACAGGTAAGTAGATCTTGCTGAATCAACGTGAGTATGGTGGCGATGCATTCAAATGAATTTCTTTTTTATACCCCGTGGACTAAATCAACCTGTTTTGTCATTCATTTAAGGAACTAAAGTGTCACTCCCGGAGGGAGAAAAACGTGACGGGGGACAAAAGTGACATACTGAAATGTCAAACACAATTTAATGTTGTTCTTTATATGCACATTTTGGTTCTTGAGTCACATTTTATACATTTTCCATATATCTTTTTCAATTTGTGAGGCAGTAGTTTCCTCATAGCTTGTTCTGCAAAGTTTTAAGTGATCATTTCTGTCCAATAGTTTTGAACGAGAATCTTTAAATTAAACCAAATACATTAAACCTCGCATTAAACTGCCATTTATTATTATATACACTACTTGACATGACAAGGTATATTGATTTTCCAATATACTGAAATATATATTATTATTATTATTATTACAATCAAATTTTTTTCTTTCAAATTTGGACTTGAACATTGAAATTGCTGTAACCGATTACAGGAGTACAAAAAAATAGCATATATATACCACATGACTAAAGTGCGCCCTAATCCTTCATTTTGGGCAACAATCTGAACGCTCGGGATTAAAACACCCATTTTAGTCCCTCGGTATATAATGTACGATTTTTGTCCTCTATCTCATTCCGTAAAAATTCTATATGGCGCCCATAAGAAATAGGCAAGTGGTAGCCTGTAGTTTCTACATGTAGCGTGCTATGGAAATTCTGATAACAGATTGAGATTCTCCGAAAAAAAAGCACCCATCAAAGGTGGTAACGGGAACCGCCCATTTCCGGCCGTTTAAGCTAGGGAAAATGAAAACCAAAGTTGGCATTTTCAGTTTTTCATATATAAAGGTGGGTTCATAGCTCTCCGTTCATCCGTTGCGTTGATCCGTCAAACGGATAATACATTTTGTTAAGGTTCATAGCAATCCGTCCACATTGTACATTTGCAACATATAACCATAACCTAAATTTTATTTTGTACTATACCCTCCGTGATTTTCAGTATTGAAAAATGGTACGAAAGTAAGAACACGTTGCTATTTGATTATTACCCTGAAGAACGAATAGGTGAACACTGTTAACGTGCCAAACATAACCTCACTTTTGTTAAAAACGGACCAACGGAAACGTAAATGTTCAACTTCAACCAACTTTTCCGTCGTAAACGGACGACGTACGATTTAAAAATTTGCTGTCTTCTGATTGGTTAACGGACAAACGGAAACGTATGAACGGAGAGCTATGAACCCACCTTTATACCATAAGTAGTCGAAGTATTGTCGAATATTTTTGAGGTGCTGTCACGAATGCTAGTTACGCTGATTAATACCACGAGCGCTTGCGCGAGTTGTATTAAAAAATGTAACTAGCATGAGTGGAGCAGCAGCTCAAAAATAATCTACAAATACTTCGACTACGAATGGTATTCGGAGGACTATTCAATGAATCAAAAGAAAAATTAAGCATAATAAATTACCCACGCGAATGTATTTCCATGACAACAATAAACGTCAAAATAAATTATGGAAGTTGCTTTTCATTTTGCTATTGATTCTATTCGAACTTTTGTGCTCCAAGCTAATACGTTATGAGTGATTAAATTAAAAGATGTGGTGATAAGTCGGTTGTCGAAATTGATTAACAAACTAAGAAGAATGTTCCGGTTAATACGACAAAATTTCGCGCCATTTCACTGGTGGAAGTTTGACAAACGTCATTGAATAATCGCATTGAATTGTCGCTGAAATACCACACGTGAAATTATCAATTGTAATATCACAAGAGCATACAAAATAATCGATTATACTACCGAATAACGAGACGAATGATCCGAAACACCACGAGACCGAAGGTCGAGTGGTGTTTCAACGGATTATTCGTCGAGTTACGAGGTAGTATAAAAATTATTTTGTAATGCTCAAGTGGTATTCGACACGATTATATAATGAATAGAATTTTATTTTGACAGTTATTGTTATTGTCATCAAATATAGTGTATACTAGATTTATGACTTTAAATGACATAGCGAAAACACCAAATCGATTATATCACGTCGTCAAGGGTATAATCGCTTATTAATGCATTGGTATCTAAGGAAAGTGGAAGTTTTGATTGGCTCAATGTCGTATGAATGATATAATCGCTGAAATACCACACGTGAAATTATCACTATAATTCGTTCCCATTGGCGCAGCAATTTGAAACCGAGACATTTCACTGGTTGAAATGTGACAAATGTTAGATGAATTGAATAGTCAGCGATATTTTCAAAGAGTTTTCAAAAATGGTAAAGTGAATCATAACAAGCACTTTTTCCAAACAAACTGAGGGTTCAACATGTTTCGTTTGGGTGTCACCCTGAAAAAAGTGTGGAATTTGCATTTCTTCTTTAATTTTTTTCTCAGCAACCATAAGAAAGACTGTTGTGAATAGGTTTTGGGGTATGTCCTTTCCGATTTTGCTCAAATTTTTTCCTACCATGAAAGGGTGCATCCCTAAATGGGAGTGCGAAACAAAAGTCTTATTTCAAGAAAATTTGGTATTTGGGGGTTTTTGAATTTGAAAATCACAAATCTGAATTGTGCATTGCTGTGAGTGGTGGGAAAATGTCTTCAGAAGTAAATTGTAACATAAAAGTGGCGCATAATGGAAGAAAGCGAGCGGAAGTGAGTTATTTTTAGATGTTGCAAGGGATGTTTTCCTATTTCTGTGCTACCAATTAGCAATTGCAACAGAGGAAAATCTGTTACAGGCTCGGGCTCGTGGTCACTGAGACATAATTGTGTAATCTTATTAGGCAGTAACTATTGTCTTGTACAAAAATTCCCAGTACCAACTACCCATCCACTTAAAAAATCTGAGAGAACTGTGTCACGGTTTTTATTAGTCTGTACCTAACACCCAATGCAATTTTACTGACTAACTGCCTTTGGGACATGCCTTACATAAAAGAGCCCTATATAATATTGTGCAATTCAATTTGAAACTTACACAGATTATCCAATGCCCACTGAGCACAAAAACCGACCTGCCTCCTAACAAAATGTTCCTCATTAATCCACGGCTCTAATTTCGAAATCGGACAACAAATCTCATCCTGCAGCCGTCGAATGATTGTCGCTTTGTTTTCGCTAGTTTGGGCGAATTTCTCGAGAGCAATTAACGAAAATAAAATCACGTGGGGATCGGCGTCCATGTCCTACAAGCGGCCTTAACACATTTTTTCCCCCCATTTATTAATACTTACCAGATTTGTTATCAGATAGTCTAAAGTGGAGTTGGTTAAAATTCCTAAACTACTAGGTCCGGCCAATTTTTCAGCTATACAACCCAACACTACGCTGATATTTCTTTGCTTCGGAGCGTTTGCCCTATCCGCTATAGCGCTCTGTGCCGATAAATTGAACATTGAAGCAACATGCAGGACCGATTCTCTGGACGGCAGCGGGCAGTCGTCAAGTAGGAGTGTTATTACCGACGGACCCAAAGGGTCGAGCATAGGTATTACATTTACCATAGATTTCACAACTTGAATCCATCCCTCTTCGTTGTCTGCTATATTATGTAAACGTAGCATCGATGCAGGAGGCTCCTGTTCGCTAAAACGATCGTGACATTAACCCTACGAAAAGTATGAAGTCGACATACTTATCTACAAGCGTACCGATAATACCTAAAGTTTCTATAACGAGTTTATCTACAACGCTAGAATCAGGACAGCCTTTTTCCGTATTTTCCATGTAATATTCAGCCGCAGAGTATGGCGTAACCGATTGTATTGCATTATCAATATTGTCATTGCTTGATTGTGGAAAATAGGTTTCACTTTCTTCATGCTTCTCTTTGCACCAGCATATACCCATAACGTATTAACATTTGATCACTCGCTACAAGCTAGGCATTTATTGTAAATATAAGAATTTATAACAGAGTAAGGCATTCATTTTTAAATTAATTTTGCGATTATTCCTATGTCGGAGTTATCAGCGATAGTGGCATATTGGCAGTGGGGCAGTTGAAATGCCAACTAATACAAAACATTAAAAAAATTAATAAATTGCACGTTTCCCGTAAAACCATGGATTATTTGTTTATGCTTGTCTTGGTTACGCTAAATAAATCATTATTTATCTACAAAAAAAAGGGTGCAAATTGTCATTGTCATTTAACTTTTTTGGTTAAGAATTTTATTTTTATATTATCGTTGTACCAACTGTTACACACTGCAACAGTTATACAAGGTGCGTCAAAATGAGATGTGAAAATTATGCCTAAGCTATGCCCAAGGTTAGTATATTATTTTCAAATGATGCTTTATTATCAGTCATTTAAGAATATTCTGTGGCAGGCACCTCGCGGTCTCGTATTAATCCTTTAAATGTTTGAAGCATGGCAATAATTCCATGGCTGATTGAGTCGGATGATTCACTATCTCTCTTTTGTTGTATGCCAACCTCAGAGTAAGAAATCTCTGTGATGCCAACTTAAACGTGGCAACGCTGAAGAACCGCAACTTAAGAGAACCTCAAAATAGTTGTTATATTTACAAGTACATACAAGTTCCACTGAGCAATGAGCATTAGATTTTGTTTGATTACTGAATTACACGGTATAAATATTCTTATACCGTGCTGAATTACCATTCGAGGAATTAGATGAAGTACTAAGAAAAAGAAAGTAAGTAATGTCTGGATGCCATAAAATCTTCATCTGTAGGTATTGTTTAATATCAAAATACATACATGCTTAACACATTTAATTATAACATTATTGTTGTTAGGAATGGATGGAGGTAATGACACACCACTAATTAAAATCGAACCAAAACAAGAAGAAGAAATCCATTCCTTTCTTCAGGGACACATTTCAGTAAGTAACGAAGTATTGTTGACTATAAAGGACGAAGTTAACAGTACATCAGCTTGTTCTAAACCTCTTTATAATGAAGTGCAGCAACATTCTGACTTTCAGTGTCACCTTTTAAATCAGTGTAGAACAGTGTCTAAAGATTTTAAATGTGCTGATTGTGATTATGGCACAAATGTTAAGCGCAACTTCAAACAACATGTTCTAAAACATAAAGCTTCTAAGGATTTAAAATGTGGTGATTGCGATTATGAGACAAATGATAAACGCAACTTCAAACAACATCTTCTGAAACATAAAGTTTCTAAGGATTTTAAATGTGGCAATTGTCATTATGGGACCAATCATAAACACATCTTCAAACGACATCTTTTAACTCATAAAGTTTCCAAGGATTTTAAATGTGTCGATTGTGATTATGGGACAAATGATAAACGCAACTTCAAACAACATCTTTTGAAACATAAAGCTTCGAAGGATTTTAAATGTGCTGATTGTAATTATGGAACAAATGATAAACATAACTTCAAACGACATCTTTTAAAACATAATGTTTCTAAGGATTTTAAATGTGTTAATTGTGATTATAGGACCTACAACAAAGACTATCTTAAAAATCACATTTTAACTCACACGGTGTCTAAAGATTATGAATGTTCTAATTGCCATTACAAGACAAATAATAAAACCTATTTAAAACGACACTCTTTAATACATAACATTTGCAGAGAATTTAAGTGTGCTAATTGTGACTACGAGACAAATTATAAACCCCACTTTAAACAACACCTTTTAAAACATAAAGTTTTAAAGGATTTTAAATGTGTTACTTGTGATTATGGGACAAATGATAAACATGTCTTCAAACGACATCTTTTAACACATAATGTTTCTAAGGATTTTAAATGTTCTAATTGTGATTATAAGACCTACAATAAAGAGTATCTTAAAAGTCACAGTTTAACTCACACAGTGTCTAAAGAATATGAATGTACTAATTGCGATTACAAGACAAATAATAAAACCTACTTAAAACGACACTCTTTAACACATAAAATTTCCAAAGATTTTAAATGTGCTAATTGCGACTATGAGACAAATTATAAACCCCACTTTAAACAACACCTTTTAAAACATAATGTTTTTAAGGATTTTAAATGTGCTACTTGTGATTATGAGACAAATAATAAACACGCCTTGAAACGACATCTTTTAAAACATAAAATTTCTAAGGATTTTAAATGTGCTGATTGTGATTATGGGACCAATGATAAAAGTAATTTTAAACAACATATTTTAATAACACATAAAGTTTCTAAGGATTTTAAATGTGTTTATTGTGATTTTGCAACAAAAACTAAAGCCTATCTTAAACACCACCTTTTAAAACATACATAAAAGAATCTAACATTTTTAAATGTGCTAACTAAATTGTGATTACCCTGTATAGGCGATGCGCCTTGGTCCATATATTTATTTCTTGTCTTGTACATGATTTTTCTACTATAAAAAAACTTCATTCATTATAAGAAGGTAGCGGTAGAAAGTATGGGGAAGCTTTGACCTTCACTGTGATTGGTTAAAACACGAGCCAGTTTTATGCACAAAAATAAAACGAGTGCATTTTGTTATATAAGTTGGTAGTTGCTGTGGCTAACTAACTATCGAACTGTCTCGAACTGTCATTAGCTGTTTACAGTGCTGGATATTTCTTCTTTTTTGAGCGTATTACCAGTTCTTATCATTTTCTATTGATTACACTGGAATATTAGGTATAATTTCTTTAATTTTTAAAAGCACCGACTTTCAGTTACCTAACCGTGTGATTATGGCCGATCAGCCTAAAGAATACAAAAATAGGAAGGGAAAACCAATTCGAAGTGGCCAAAAACTTATGGCATATAACATTTTCAAAAAGAATGCAAGCGTTGAAAATATGAGTAAAACTGCAGCTGTGAAGCAAACTTCCAAGGAGATTGGTATTGGCCCAAGGATGATGTGGAATATTGTTAAGGAAGTCAAAAGCTGTGGCACTGCACGTTCGCCTAGGAAAAAGCGGCTTTGCACAACAAAATATGACCACCTCGAAGACTTTGAAAGAGCAGCTATACGAAGACATGTCCATAGATTCTTTTTTAAAAATGAACTTCCAACATTGCAAAAAGTTTTAAATGTGGTCAATGATGATGATTCTCTGCCAAACTTTAAAAGAACAACATTATGGAAAATTGTCATTGCAGAATTTTGTACATATTGTAAACATATTCCATAAAACGCAACAGCGTCGGCCGCTAAACTCCGGCCGCTAAACAGGAGTTTAGCGCGTTTACATCTTTCCCACGACACCAGTTTGAAAACAATTGGACCAAAACTGTAGAAGAAGAAAACTGAAAAATCACCAAACCAAGCTCGGAGATTGCGCCTGGATGTCACCGACCCCACATCATCTAGTCCCGTCCTTGACCCTAAAGTTGCTAATTACACAGCCCGGTAGAAACACGTACACTCCTCGTCTTTCTACGAGCGTTCTTCAACCGGCCCTAAATTGCTGGCAACCCACCAGTCAGCCAGCCATAGTGAAATGAGATTCTACATTTTTACAGATAAATTTGCAAAAATGCGCTACAAATTCTGTTGCGATACGCGCGCACCACGTTGTACCTTTACAGTATTCTAATTAATCAAAAAGTCACATTTTACAATTTGACATAATGTAGTTCAAATTAATCTAGTTCCTTTTTTAAATTTGGCGCCCTTCAATATTTTTCCTGTGTGTGCATATCTTCAACCACAGCGCCATCTACTACCTTCTTATAATGAATGAAGTATAGGTACACTACTACCACAATTTTCATACATAATACCATGAGTAGTCGAAGTATTGTCCATAATTTTTGAGGTGCTGTAACGAATGCTAGTTACGCTGATTAATACCACGAGCGCTTGCGCGAGTTGTATTAAAAAATGTAACTAGCATGAGTGGAACAGCACCTCAAAAATAATTGAGAAATATTTTGACTACAAATGGTATTCGAAGGACTCGGAAGGACTATTCAATGAATCAAAAGAAACTTTAAGCGTAATTACCCACGCGAATTTATACGTGATAAACCTGAAGCCATGACAAAATAAATTACGGAAGTTCTTTTTCATTCTGCTATTGATTCTATTCGAACTTTTGTGCTCCAATAAGCTCATTCGTTATGAGTGATCAAATTAAAAGATGTGATAAGTCGGTTGTCAAAATTGATTAACAAACTAAGAAGAATGTTCCGGTTAATACGAAAAAAATTCGCGACATTTCACTGGTGGGAGTTTCACAAAATGTCATTGAATAACCGCATTGAATTAATTGTCTTAATTACTTACCTATCTGTTTAAATAAATAAAAACCTCGATAAAAACTACATTCCGTAATTAGTTTTACAATGCCGATGCGATTTCTTAAATGAAGTAGTTTCCCATTTCCTAAGTTTTAAAAGAAAATACAAATATATGTGTTATGTCTCTGAATTAATGATACGTATAATATATAGTTGGCATCGCTCTAATTTTTCGAGATGTAATTTTTTTTATTACGAATTGAATAGAACAAAAAAGTAACAACTTGCAACTTATTTCATTAAACGCGAATATATAAAAATGGCGACGGAGATGGGATCAAAACTCGAGAACGTTTTGGACCGAATTTGTAATGTTTTACAAGATTTACATGAAACGCAACGAAATTCCACGGGAACAGGAAATGCAATTCCAAAACGGAAGGTACATTTTCACTCCTACGATGAGACAAACGAAACGATGGAAAACTTTATCGATCGATTAGAAAACTATTTAGAAAGAAAAGAAATCGCAGAGGATAAGGAAAAGGTGGGAATGCTGCTTGAACTTATTCCGCCGTCAGTATTCCAAACGCTCACAAATTTGACAGTTCCGGAAAAGCCAAAGGCAAAAACCTACGACGTATTAATTAACTTGTTGAGGACACATTTGAGCCCGAAGCCGAACGTATTTGCACAGCAACATCGCTTCGCAGTGCGAATACAGAATGAGAGTCTATCATGAAGTTTATTGAAGAATTGAAACGCCTCTCCATCAATTGCTCTTTTACATGTAGGTACCGATTGTGGAAAATCGACCATCGAGACACATTTGCGGACACAATTTATTCGTGGATTACGTGACGACGATATTCGGCAGGAGTTGTTGCGTCTAAAAGAGGACACAAAGTTCGACGAAATTGTACGGGAGGCGACAGCGATTAACACATCAAAAATTGAAAGCAGAGAAATCCAGAGAAGCCAGCAAACCCATAGTGAGCCTGTTAATGCAGTGAAGGAGCAACGAAAATGGAAAGCGTACGGAGGCCGACAAAAAGTTAACCCGACATCGTCGACAGAAACTACAAGATTTGACTTCACGGGAAAATGTTACAGATGCGGCCACGAAGGACACCGTGCTTTTAGATGTTCCATGAAAGACAAAATTTGTGCGAAGTGTAAGAAGGTATGCCACATTGCCACCGTTTGTATGCAGGGGGGAAACATTAAAACAGTTCGACAAGTAACGCAATCCGAAGATAATGATGACATCGTTGAAGACGATCAATTTGAAATGTATACGATTGGAAATATTTTTCACATGCACGGCGTAAAAAGCGGAGGGAGTGGCAAGTTTATGGTGAACATCCAGGTGGAAGAGAACAATTGTGAATTTGAACTGGATACGGGGGCAGCAGTTTCGACGATGTCTTACCGAAATTTTTTGAAGGTGTGTCCTGGGCTCTCGATTTCCGACACATCTTCTCGATTGAGGACTTACTCTGGTGAGATAATTGAGCCACTGGGCACATGTAATATTACGATCAGTTTTGGAAACAAAGTAACCATTGGGCGCTTATTTATTGTGGGAGATGATGTTGACTCTATTTGCGGCCGACAGTGGATTAGGATCCTGGATCTTCATAAACGTCCGCTGAATGACTTAGAAATTCACGAGGTCACGGTCACGCAAGCAAATTCCGATGAATTGTTGAAGTCGTTTTTGAAGGAATTCGGCGATGTTTTCGATGATAAATTAGGTCGAATTCCAGCGATGGAGAGCAATTTACAAATGCTAGAGAACACCGCACCAAAATTTTGGAGAGCTCGACCAGTACCGTATGCCTTGAAAGATCGTGTGAACGCTGAAATTGATCGACTAGAGGCGATGGGCGTGATTGAAAAGGTTGTTCACAGTCAATGGGGAACACCCGTGGTTCCGATTGTAAAATCTGACGACTCCATTCGTTTGTGTGCGGATTACAAGGTGACATTGAATCGATTTTTGAAGGATGACAAGTACCCCATTCCCAGGATCGAAGATATTTTTGCGAAAATGAGCGGGGGAAGATTTTTCTGTACACATGATGTCAGTCGCGCGTATCTACACATGCCTGTTGACGAACATAGCGCAATGTTGCAAGCCATAAGTACTGAAAAAGGGGTTTACAAGGTCAATAGATTAATGTTCGGAGTAAAGACTGCACCCAATATCTGGCAGCGCTTTATGGATCAACTACTGCACGAATTGGATGGGGTAGCCTGTTTCTTTGATGATATAATCGTGCAAGGATCAACGATGGAAGAAACTATGCAAAGATTAAGAAACGTACTGAAGAAACTGCGAGACAACGATTTGCACTTGAAGAAGGAAAAGTGCCAATTCTTCAAGTCGAACGTGAAGTATTTGGGCCATCGAATTGATTCGAGGGGCCTGCATCCTCTGGATGATAAGACCACTGCGATACGCAATGCTACAACACCTACAAACGTCGAGGAACTGCGTACATTTTTGGGCTTGATAAATTATTATCACCGTTTTATACCCGATCTGGCTACAAAGATAAAACCGTTGAACAGTCTCCTGGGAAAGGAGGTTAAATTTATCTGGTCAGATAAATGCAAAAAGGCGTTTGATATAATAAAAAAAGAATTGACCAGCGACCGGGTTTTGATGCACTATGACCCGAAATTGCCATTGATCGTGGAAACTGATGCATCATCTGTTGGTCTCGGTGCCGTGTTATCACATAAGATGTCCAATGGAATGGAAAGACCAATCGCCTTTGCATCCCGAACATTGTCGAAAAGCGAACAAAATTATAGCCAAATAGATAAGGAAGCAACCGCAATTTTTTGGGGCATTAACAAATTTTTCCAATATTGCTACGGCCGGAAATTTGTATTGCGCACGGACCATAAGCCGCTAGTGACGATCTTTAACCCCGACAAGGCACTACCAACGCTTTCAGCAATGCGAATGCTGAATTACGCAATATACTTGTCAGAATTCAATTATACAATAGAGTATCGGAGCACGCACGAAAATTTAAATGCAGATTATTTTTCACGTTTCCCAGAACCAACAAAGATTGCTGAAGACGAAACGAGCATATTTCAAACGAAGCAGATAGAGTACATGCCAGTAACACGAGAACAAATTCGACGAGAAACTATTAAAGATGAAGTATTGCGTAAAGTTTGCCACGAACTGGAGAGTAGTTCATCGAACCCGAACGAAACACAAACGAAGTATAACATGCACGATGGATGCATTTTCTATGGTATGCGCGTTGTCATCCCAAAATCACTGCAACAAACAGTTTTGAACGAATTACACGATGCTCATTTGGGAATGACGAAGATGAAGGCTATGGCACGTTACGTTACTGTTTTTGGAATGGTATTGATGCCGATATTGAAATGACGGTAAAGAAATGTCGAAGTTGCTGTTTGGTTCAGAAGGAAGCCGCCAAAGTTCCAGTGCATTCGTGGGAGTTTCCATCGTTCCCATTTCAACGAATTCATATAGACTATGCTGGGCCATTCATGAACACGAACTTTCTATTGATCGTCGACGCTTACAGTAAGTGGCCGGAGATTTTTCCTACGAGGAATACTGACACGAAAACTACGATTAGAATTTTGAGAAGGACGTTTGCTAGGTTTGGTATTCCAGTTACGATGGTTAGCGACAATGGCCCACAATTTCGATCAAACGAGATGGACACATTTACGAAACAAAATGGTATTCGCCACAAATTCACGGCGCCATACCATCCAGCAAGTAATGGGCAGGCTGAACGTTATGTGCAAATGCTGAAGAAGGGTTTGCGTTGCATGGCAGATGAGCCTGGTGATTTGGATTTGAAGTTGGATCGCCTGCTGATACAATATCGAAAGGCACCGAACAGTACAACAGGTCAAAGTCCAGCTGAACTCATGTTTGGGCGACAAATCCGAACCAAATTGGTTCTCATGAAACGAGATCTGACCACTGAGATGAATGAAAATTCGTCGAATGAACCAGTATCACGAGAATTTGTATCAGGTGACAAAGTACAGATACGGTCATACCGAAACTTACGAGTTAAATGGGAATTTGGGACTGTATTCGCACGATGTGGCCTTACACATTATGATGTAGAAGTGGATGGCAGACATCGAAAGTGTCACGTAAACCAGATGCGACGAACGCTTTGTGAAGGAGGAGATGATACCCATGCAGATCATTCAGATTCGGCCTTAGAAGCCGCACCAAGTACATCGCAACCACATCCAACCATTATGTCGAAATCAGCCGAGACAAGACCAGCGTGTGTTTCTACCGATTCTTCGGTGATTGACTCAACTTCACCCATGAGATTACCGGTTGGTCAATCAACACCTTATAGGCAATCAAATACTTGGCAACAATCGCCGCAGCAACAGGAGTCTGAAACTGACCAAGAACCGACGTTGGTACAACCAGATTCAGCAGATATTCTTCGTAGATCAGGCCGATTGCGTTTACCGCCAAACCGCTTGAATTTATAGTTGTAATTAAGGAGGGAGGATTGTTATGTCTCTGAATTAATGATACGTATAATATATAGTTGGCATCGCTCTAATTTTTCGAGATGTAATTTTTTTTATTACGAATTGAATAGAACAAAAAAGTAACAACTTGCAACTTATTTCATTAAACGCGAATATATAAAAATTAATTAATTAAAATTTTCAATTAGTAAACAATTTCATTTAAAAGCGACTGTGGTAAGTGGGGTAAGCTTGGTAGAAATGCAACATTTTTTATTGCAATTTTCAAATTACCAATAAAGATCACTATTTATCACTCAATTTCTAGAGCACTCGTACAACTGTACAACAACTCGCCGACATTCCCTTACATCGATTATGCTTTAAAACAGCCTTACCTACTATTCGTGGCACAATTACACTGACCACAACATAAAAATAGGTATTCTTCGATGTGTCATGGTTTAATAGTAAATGACTATTTAAACTTTTCTACTATTTGTGGCGTACACATCTTACAATGTGTGGATGTGCCCCTTTAAGTTTTGCTTAGGGTAGCGCAATTACATTGTTCACAAATTGAGAAGGTTGTAAGTGTTAATAGGTTACACTTTAATTGTAGAGTAATTACATGATACATATATCAGTTATCAGCGATTCAAAGCGGAGCGTGTGAAAGAATTTTTTGACATGTAATTGCAGTCATCATAATTAAAAACTTTGGAAATTGCATACGTTAAATGATGCTTCTTATTGTTGGTTGTGTAATTGTACCTGTTCACAATAAAATTAAAGACTAGCACTAGGGTGTGCAGCTAAATATCCAATAAAAATCATTGATATAATAGTGTATTACGAGGGTTGTCCAGAAAGTAGCAGACGTTCTGAAATAAAACAATTTTAACAGAAAATCTATTATATACATTTGGGGGCTACACTCTTCGGCTATTAATCAACACAAGCGCCATTCAAATTGAGGCACTTATCATGGCGTAGCGTGGCACAAGTGTTTTGATTCCTTTTATAAATCCGTTATGACCACCAACTATGACGTGGAATTTTTGTAATCGCTCTTTATGAAAGATCTAAAGATCCTTAATAACTGCGTCATTTAAGAGATGATTTCACCCCTACTTTAAGCGCATACACGGTGTCCATTTTTCGAATGCCAACTATATATTGGTTAAATGATGGCAATGTTGCGAATTTTCGTGCTGAATAATAATCTGAAAAGAAATTTAAAATATCTTCAATAGTTTTGAAAACATCGCAAAAAATGGTTTGTGCTAGTTTTATTGTGAAAATATTATTTATTCTCATGCATTTTGTTCTAATTTGACATAATTTTCTAACAAAACGAAGGTTTAATTCTGTACAGAGTACCCCTCTTTGGTTTTATTATAAAGCAACTTTCATACATGATCATAGGTACACTATTTTATTCAAAATTAGTCAAATGTAGTAGATTTATTGATATTGTGATATATAGTAGTTACATAGGTAATAAGAGTAAGGTATTCATTGATAGTAAACTACACCACCCTCAACCCCGTCTTCCTGATGCCGCTACTGCAACAACAACCACCCCCGTGTCGAACACCTTCTTCCCAACGTTTTCCTGGAAAACATAATCTTACAGTAATGCTGTCATTTTTTTTTAGTAAATACTTACAAGTCTTTTCCATCCTTTCCATTTTGCTTGCGTCTGTCCGAAAAGGCTGGCGATAATGAGCACCAGAAAGACGAACAGTTTTGATACATTCATGTTTACGTTGCTAATTACTGCAGCTGAATAACGCTCGGTTCGGCTTGGCCGGACTTATATAGGTATCAGGTATGAGCGTCTCGAGAGAAGATAACACCGGTGATTTAGATTATTTAGAACACTTAATATTTTCGATATCGATAAGGTAAAGGGGAATTTCTGAAAAAATAGATACCTACAGGTTACACTCAATTTCAAGAATCGAATAAGTACAAATATTTGACTTGATGACCTAATGAAGAATTTTTAGCTTCCTAGCATGTGCTAGGTAGCTATTGCGATAGCCGTTTTTTGAACATTTCAAAATTTCATCAAATGTCGACGTTTTAGACCATTTTAAGCAACTTTTAAAGAATAAAATTTTTTTCCGTCTGTATGTACGTACGTTTGTGGCAATTTTCTGAGAAAACGGCTCGACGGATTTTGTTGAAATTTTGTATATGTATATGTTTTAGGCATACCGAACAGAAAAATAACGGGCCGGATTTTTGAAAAAAAATTTTGGAGCGCCGTAACGGCATCGAACTTTTTTTTTCAAATAGCAACTTAAAATTTTTATTCTATTATTTGGATGACCTTATTTTCCTGTGTACAACCTACAAAAAATTGGGCCGGGTTATATTATCAAAAAACGGAGAAAAAAATGGTCAAAGTCAAAAAATTGTGTTGCATATGTGCAAAACGCAACGATCTTGTTTCTGAAGCAATTTAAACGAAATTTCTATGGTAAGTCCCTTTAATAAAAGCAAACAAAATTCATGCGCAAAAATCGGGTTGCGCATGCGCAGAAATGCAATTTTCTTATTTATGGAACAATTAAAACGAAAGTTGGATGGTAGGTCCTCCTAATAAAAGAAAACAAAATGCATGCGCAAAAAATCGAGTTGCGCATGTGCAACATCCAACTTTCTTAATTATGGAGCAATTTTAACGAAAATTGGATGGTAGGTCCCTCTAATAAAAGCAAACAAAATGCATGCGCAAAAATCGTGTTGCGCATGCGCAGAAATCGTGTTGCGCATGCGCAGAAATGCAACTTTCTTATTTATGGAACAATTTTAACGAAATTTAGATGGTAGGTCCTTTTAATAAAAGCTAACAAAACAATTTTTGGTTTCAGCTAGGAAGCTATTCTGTCAAGAATGGGGCCATCCCGCCTTAATTTTTTATTTCTGATCCACAAAGTACATTAAAAATAAAAAGACCCGTGTGTCCTCAATTTTTATTTGCGAGTAAAATAAACCCAAAATAAATTATGGAAAAGCTGTGTTTTTATTCCGAATTTGAAACGCTTCAGACTAAATACGTCACAAACCTACAACCAATCACGTAGAAGTGAGCTGGCAACCTTACCCGAGGGTCTGACGTTTGTCACATTTGACCTTTTTGAGAGGGATGTTTAACTGCATCTAGCACGAAAGTGACAAGTGCCTGTGACAGATGACGCAAGTTATAAATGCCATTCTTCTGCAATATTGCCAAGTCGTTATGCCATCTGAATGGTTCTAGGAGCTGATTGGTCGGGCTTATTACGTCACAGAGCCCGCCACAATCATATCGTTTTGAATAAACCTTTAAAACCGCACATGTTCATTATTTTTTTTGCTAATCAGCCTCTATTTTTAAATAAACTTTTACTGTCCAAAAAAATGTTTTATGGTTTCAGGTACACGCTTATTAAATTAGAACTGCGGAATTCAACTATACTGTAAACCCCCATTTGACACCTGGTTTTATCATATCATGAGCGAAGATAATGCCCTCATTGGAAAATATTACAGCACAAACAAATCAGAAGTCAACAACCAGGGAAATCACAGTGTTTTCCCCAAACTTTTGAACAAAGCGCCCAAGTAAACATAAAATGTCGGTGATTTCTAATATGTAAATACAGGTGCGACTATGATATTATACCTGCAGAAAGCTAAAAATATGCGAGGGACTTTTGTGTTATCGATATTTTTGGGTTTGTTTTATTTGCTGACATAAATAAAGTTTATGAAGGCAATAGTTCAGGAAAACAAAGAAGGGTCAGATACGTTTGATTTGCAATAGGCGGAATTTTTTTTGACATGTTAAATAAAAAGATCTTCGAAACGGCTCCAGTTCAAGAACAAAACAGATATAGGTACTAAGGTGTTGTTTCTGACTGGAATCTCTTAAATCTTTGTGCAATAAAAGCTACATAAGGGATACCATAACCCAAATTGCGATCCGTGATGAATTAATTCACGTTTCGGTGTTGAAAGTGCAGTGGCTTGCGACCGATTTGTAAAAACCGTATTTCGATATAAGTAAGGGCCTTCCTTATTTTTTGGGCTACATTGCCAATTCACGAACTCCGATCTACAAATTTGATAAAGACTCCATCTACTAAACTTTACCGTAATCGGTCTATTTGTTATCGAGATATTGTGCTAACGGACGGACAGACACCGCAAAATTATAAACTCTTCAAAAATAGTTAATAGAGCCATAATACCATGTTTAATTTTTATCCTTAGGCGCATCTATTACCCTAACAAATCTGCTAGATAAATTGGCGTTTGGCCCGCTAAATGATGGGTCTATCCAGTTTTCTCGGCGTTGAAACTATAACTACGACTGAAAATTAATTTCTAAAACAACTTACACCTCAAAGAGGTTCAGGTCAAGAATTAGCGTTGCACCAGTTATAAATTTTATGTAAATAATAATAATAATAAGGTCTTTATTGGATGACGATCTAAAGGGCGAAGTTGACCTAGGGGCAACATCGCCACCAGGTGTTCTTCCACTTAACCCATTTACATCGGATATTGCTTGAAGAGAATTATCGTTTTTTCTGAAATTAATAATGAGATGTTCTCTGAATGCAGCACCCAAACCGTTTGTTCATTAAGGTAAGATGTTAAATCGTTAACATATAGTCCGAAGAGTATGGGCCCCAAAACTGACCCCTGGGAAACGCCCATTTTCACAGTTGCATAATTTGATGTGTAGTAATGTCCCTTTTGATGTTTTATGGCACATGTTGTTAATGGAAAACTCAAATTGCGTGAATAAATGTATATTTGCGATATTTTTTTCAGCTGTTATGTTAATTTATTTTAAAAACCAAACCCGAGAGGAATAGTGGAACTGAATTCTTCCCTTCATTACTATTTTGTACAAAAGGACGCGTTCTCTTTTAAGACGTTTCGTGATTTCGTATGCATTAATTAATTAATTTATGGAATAAATGTCCATTGCCAACCGATAGTTTATTAAATTTCTGTATTTCTTTTACAGCGAAGTTATTAAAAGAATAAAAAACCGTTTCGTTAATACATAAATACTTCCATATCCTTATTTTTCCCCTGAGGTAAAGAAATTCGAACAAGAGCTAGTCGTGTTTAATGTCTAGTATAATGATGCTTCACTTTAAAGGGTTGACGATTTTCTCAGATTCGTGGTGTGGTTCGATGTATAAAATTCTCCTTGTAATTTCCTTTGTTTTTTTTTGATTGTATATAGCACTTTTGGAACTTACCTTTTCGTACTTTATTAATTTAGTTCATTTCACTAATAATTTCATGAATAGTAATAACGTTTACTATTGAGTAACAAATAAATTTTTATCATGAAAGCAAAATGTTTCTTAAAGTTGGCGTAGGTGGCTACCATGGTAATAGAATCACCAAAAAATGAAGCAACGTATTTAAATTGTACCATAAAAGATGTTACTAGAACATGAATTTTATAGATAACTTAACAATCCAGTTTAAATGAACCTTAGAGACGGTTTAAAATGACAGTGTTATAAAAAGTAAGACCAAGGAACAAACCGAACGATAACACAATCACTAGAATCGACGTGATTAATACTTAGCAAATATTGGCGACCGCGGCTATTCCATCATGAAGAATAACAATGCAAATGTAAATGTAATGCGAGGTAAATAAATTGGTAGAGTGATAACACTACTTTCAGTCATACGTCATTTTATTCAAAATTATGCAAATATATACAGGTAAGCGGAATCAGAACGATATCAAACTCTGCCTCTCTCAAACCATGTTTTCCTTTCGATACTGCAATAGTCCCCGCGTCGCAAACCCTCTTCCCAGCATTTTCCTAGAAAACAACGTTTTAGTAATGTTTTTATTCTTTTTAGTAAATACTTACAAGTCTCCTGCATTTTGCTTCCCTGAAAAGGCTGGCGATAATGAACACCACAAATACGAAGAGTTTTGATGCATTTTTATATACGAGTAGGTGTAAATTACTGAAGTTAAACAAGGCTTAAGCTGCAGCTGTACAACGCTC
>NW_022170663.1:1962240-1982444 GCF_008802855.1 Photinus pyralis | reverse complement strand
CGATTCAAAATTCACAGTGCCCTTTTCGCATCTCGACCATTTATAAACCGAATTGCAAACTTTTTTTTTACTTATAAAAGTATTTGAATGAAATTTGATACATAGGCACTTGGAATAAAGGAAAATCAAACGCCAATTTCAAAATTTGGTTTTGCGCATGCGCAGTGCCAACTTTTTTATTATGGAAGAATTTAAACGAAATTTGATACATAGGCACTTGGGATAAAGGAAAATCAAACGCCAATTTCAAAATTTGGTTTTGCGCATGCGCAGTGCCAACTTTTTTATTTATGGAAGAATTGAAATGAAATGTGATACATAGGCACTTGGAATAAAGGAAAATCTAGCGCCAGTTTCAAAATTTTATTTTGCGCATGCGCCGTGGCAACTTTTTTATCTATGGAACTATTTAAGTGAAATTTGATACTTAGGCGCTTGGAACAAAGGAAAATCTAACATTAGTTTTAAAATTTAGGTTTGCGCATGCGCAGTTCCAACTTTCTTATTTAGAAAAGCATTGAAATGAAATTCTTCTCATAAACTGAAATTGAAGTAGCACGTCAACAATGGATTGCCCATGTGCAACGCTATCTTTCATATTTGTGGCCGGATTTTTACGATTTTAACAGAAGTTGCATCTTACAAATGGGAAATGAATGCAAGTGGAAATGCGCTTTATGTAAATCGTTTACGATTACTTTTTAACTTGACACTTGACACTTTTATATTTTTTTATGGTTTTACCTCGGGTTTTACTTACCAGGAAATTGTTAAATCAACGGAATAACAATGAAATAATTAAAAAACTTTAAAAAATCAGAGGAACTCACAGGAACTCCAAAAGAAAATCGAGGGAACTCCAAGGAAATCAGAGGTATTCCGTGGAAGTTGGAGGAACTCGGAGGAAATCAGGGAAACTCCGAAGAAATCAAATGAACTCTGAAGAACTCGAAGGAACTCAGAGGAAATCTAATATTTATAGGAAATCAGTGTACAAAATTTGGGTTGCGGTTTACCCCTCGGAATTATCACTCGAAAAATGAACACTTTGCTTTGGCTGACTTACTAAGGGACGCGCAGGAAAATTTTGATTTTGATAAGGGGAAAACTACTTTATATAACATTCTAAAATCCATGGGTTATAAATACAAACACGTAAATGGACGTAAAAATCTCTGTTAACAAAAACATGTTGCAACCAAAATTACATTTTTGAGGAAATTCTTGCAATACCAAAATTCAAGTGAAAATATAACATTCGTGTATCTGGACGAAACTTGGATTTTTCAAAATGGGTCCAGTGTCCGAAAATGGGTACACGATTCTGAAATTAAAAGTAATCCGTCTAAAATGAAATCAGAAGGGAAGCTTTTTACTGTTTTGCATGCGGGGTCTCGTTTTGGATTTTTGGAAGGGTGTAATCTATTATAAACTTCAAATAGTAACGATAGGGATTATCACAAAACTATGAACGGGGAGATTTTTCAAAATTGGGTGGTTAATCAATTACTTCCTGCTTTGAACAAAATTCAAGGTAAATGTGTGGTGATCTTGGACAATGCACCGTATCATTCCGCATTCGGTGCAGTTGGAAAATTACCCTCACGTAATTGGAAAAAGGATCAGATGCAGGATTGGTTGATTAAATACAATGTCAAAATTGAGGGCAAAATTACCAAAAATTATCTTTGGAGTTTAATTGAACCTTTTAGGAAAGACAATAACAAATGTTACGTGACTGACGAATTTTTGAAAGAGAATGGGCACGAAGTTCTTAGATTGCCTCTGTACCATTGCCTTTACAATCCTATTGAAATGGCATGGGGGTTCTGTAAAACTTACTACAACAAGCGTATAAATTCTCAGCTTTCATCCAAGCATAAGGTTAGAAATGTATGGCTTGAAGGTCTTTCAAATTGTACTTCTGACATGTGGCAAAATTTTTGTAATCATTGTGAAAAACTAATTTCGGAAGACTGGGTGAAATATATGGGAAATAAAAACCTTCCACCTTTCATTATTTAATTGGAGGAATCTGAGTCAGAATCAGGTATTAATAATGATTCAGAGACTCCCAATGAAACAATGGTCGTGGAATAGAGGGTTTTTGGCATCAACATTTTTGTTTATGACATGGAAAATGAAAGGGAACACCAAACTCTTCAAAGGTCCAGAATTTAAGGAAAGATTTCATCCAGAAAGAATTAGAGGTCACCACATAACAAGCTGGGACATGGAAAGGAATCACAATCCTCACCACGAACTCAGCAGGGGAAACACCAGTTAACATCCAGAAGAAGAAATGCGAGAGCAAGACACCATCAGGCAGCTGCTCTAAGACTAAAAGGTTCCCCAAAGAATAGTAAGCTACCCGCCGGAAATAAGATTAACAGAAATGTACTACTCATCAAACAGCACAGACGGAAAACAAAAGACCCAAGGAAGAACATTCCAATGTCACCGTGGAAGCAGGAACTACACTCAAGCGCAGTTAGGTATTAATGCGATCGTTGAGGGCATCTCGGGTATGATGGTACTGACTTATCGAGCAGTGGATCTTCTGAGAATCTACACAACACATCTCCCAAAGCTGATCCAGCCCCAGACTAAAGCTGCTCGAAGTTTAGACCAGCATATCGGCATTTAAACCTGCTATTACTAACATATAATTGTAAATAAGTTCATATATAACGGCCTTTTGAAATTAATAATGTTCATTCGAGCCATTTGCCTACTCAATAAAATATGAAACGTATTAAGCAAGTTGTTTTTCATGAAATTTCGAGTGAAATTTATACTTATTAACCTATAACAAAATTACCACAAAATCCAAAACTAAATCTGGCAACTAGGTTTTGCACATTGACAGGAAATGATCATTTTGTATAAAATGGACATAACCTAATGAGTGACCGCACATATACACAGTGAATTTCATCACCCTAGCATGGCCTACTCCTGGAAAAACTCCACTTTCTTCTCTAGTTGTACAAATAACTATTATCTACGAGTAGGCCAGTCATTTTAAACACTAAACATTGCAAAAAATAATTTTTAATATGTTGTTAGGGACAACCTAGACAGTGTAAATCTAGATTTGCAACCCTCAAAAACGTGAGCCAGCCGATATACAGGGTGAAATTCGAGAAAGTTTGGAATTTTTTTCATCTTTTCGCAAAAAAAGGATTGATCTGAAGAGGAAATGTGTTATTACCACTTTTGAAGCAAAGAAAATTACCTAAAAGACTGGCTATGTGCGAGATCTGTAACCCAATTAGTTCCAGAGATACAGCTTTGTGAATATTGACAAGTTTTCCAAAAAAAGTGAAAATAAAATAATTACATTAGAATTTTTTTTTCTTCATTATAACAACTTAAAATCGAGGTAATGGTAAACTGTAACAATCATTTTCGGGCGATATTTGGAGGAGGCGAAGAGTCACCGCTTGTACTTGAACTTCCTTGTTGGCTATCTTTAGGTTGAAGAGAGGCCACTCCACATCTGCGTAGATCTCCTCTTCATCCAACTCCTCGGCTCTTGGTATGTTCGTACAATTGATGCCTTCGCAGTGTTTGCACATTGAAGAGCATCTCATACCAGCCTTCATGCAAGAACACGAAGCAGAGCAACCTTTTTTTGCATCTGCAGGCCGAGCTCTTGGTTCTATGCATGACCTCTCGATGCAAGAATTCAGACCGCTGCCGAGAGGTCATTTTATAAAGTCTTCTGTATGATACATACATACGTATGTACGAGGGTTGTCCAGAAAGTAGCAGACGTTTTGAAATAAAAAAATTTAAACTTGGTAAAGTAAATCTCTTGTTATATATATTTGGGAGCTACACTCTTGGGCTATTTATCAACACAAGCGCCATTGAAATTAAGGCACTTATCATGGCGTGGCACAAGTGTTTTGATTCCAACTTTTATAAATCCGCCGCCTGAGATTTTAACCTGCACTGGGTAACGCTGACATGAAGTTCGGCGTTCCTATCGAACCGCTGCGTTGGGAGCCAGGTCTTCATCGCTGGGAAGAGGTGAAAGTTCTGTTGTTCAACGACAACGCCCGCCCGTACACTGTCAACCGTACTGGACAGCTCTTGGATGATTTTGGATGGGAGAAAGGATGACCCTCCATACAGCTCGGCTCTAGCGCCAAGCGACTTCCACCTCTTCCCAGCGACGAAGATCTGGCTCGCAACACAGCACATGGACAGTATGTATACTAAGTTGAAATCAAAACACTTGTACCACGCTATGATAAGTGCCTCAATATGAATGGTGATTATGTTGAAAAATAGCCTAAGAGTGTAGCTTCCAAGTGTATATAATAAAAGTTGTTTCTTACACTTCCTTAATTTTTTATTTCAAAACGTCTGCTACTTTCTGGATAGCCCTCGTAGTATGTATGAGTATTTTTAGGCTATCATCACAAAAACGTTGATTTTATGGTCGCTTTTGCGGCCATAAAGTTTCACTTTATTGTACGCTTCTGTCAAACTTTATTGTACACATCTGTCAAACTGTACTTATTTGAAACTGATGTCTGAGAAACAGTAATCTGTTTGATACAAAGCGTCTATCTGGTCTCGCCCCATCAAGGATTGGGCCATCCACGTGCGTTTTTTTCATTTTCGGACTTGTAGGAATGTTTCACACCATTTTGCATTAATCACAATGTTCACATTTAAAATTATAGTTTGACGTTTCAATCTTTGCTGCTTGCAGACCTTTTTGAAGTGTAGAACCAAAACATGAGGAAGATGTTGTTGCTTTTACATTATACGAAGAATCACCAACAATTAACCGAAAACACAAGTAGCTACCTATACCTACCATCAAAGTAGGTAATCAGGTTTCTAATAATTGTAATACTGCAACCGAGATGACTACTCAATTAATTAGACCTCCATCCGTGGCCGAAACCTGCAGTGCTGTCCAAGTACCCGCCGCTACTAAATATCTGCCTCCAAATGCTTTAACTCTACCACCGCCACCACAAAATGCCAAATCTGTGGTAAATACTAGAACCATCGATGGCGATGGAGACTTCATAGAGGTTACCAAACGAAGGAAGCCAAAGAAGCCGCTTATTGAAGGATCAGCAGTTGGAATAAATTTAAAAGGAGTAAAATCCTTCTCTCACCTCCATGTCTACAATTTAGATCCTACAGTAACGGTTGAACAAGTTATTGAACATTTAAAAAGTCACGATTTTGATGAAGTCAAATGTGTCAAACTTAATTCGAGGCGGCCTGATGAGTACAGTTCTTTTCATGTGTCAGTGCCAAGTGAGTTATTTGAAACCCTGAAATCGCCCCACATATGGCCTAAAGGTGCACGAATGAACCATTTTTTATTCCGACTAGCCACCAATCGTCCAAAAACCTAACTCCTAAGATCTCCTCCTGCAGTAAAACCTCATTGCTATTTTTGTTGAATGTCCAAAGTATTAACAACAAAGTAAATAATCTTGAAGTGCTACTGAAAGACAGTCAACCATTACTACTCTGTCTTACTGAAACTTGGACCCATAGTGATCAAATCGATAATATACACATTGACAACTATTCGTTATCGAACTCATTCAGTAGATCTACTGCAAGGGGCGGTGGCTGTGCGATATGGCATCGTTTCGACACGATTGTATACCCAATTGACGTAACACCGTTCTCCGTTGAAAGAGTTTTTGAAGTGTGTTGCATTAAGTGGCATTACAAGAACATACAAATTAATGTTGTAAATATTTATCGCCCTCCGGGCAGTAATTATCACACATTTATTCACCAGCTGAATTTGATGTTAAATCTATTACACTCCTCATCGTCGTTTTTATTGCTGACCGGCGACTTCAATATTAACTTCGAGTGCCATGATGAGAAGTACACAGAACTTAGGAATGTATTACAATCCTTCAATTTGAGAATCATTGTGGAGTCGGTCACTAGGGTTACACAAAAATCTCACACAGCCATTGACAACATCTGCACTAATCTACCTTTTACGCTCTGTTATGAACTACTTGATGTCCATTTTTCCGATCATAAACTGATAAAAATCTGTGATGCGTCTGGAACTTCTGTGCAGTGCCCTACCACCTTCTTGTATAAGAGAATATACTCTGACAATAACATGCATCGGTTTTTAGAACTTCTTACAAGCGAATCTTGGGAGAACGTTTTCGAAACAGAAAATGTCAATGATAAATTCAATAATTTCTTTGCCACTTTTTTACACTACTATATGGTTTGTTTTCCACTCAAAAAACGTCCGATGACACTCCGAACAAAGCCATGGATTACTCGTGAAATAATATCTTCAAACCAAAAGCTAAACGACCTGTACCTACTACAAAAAATGTATCCTGGTCTGAAACACCGATTTGTGGCATTGAAAGCAGCCCATAGGATTTTATTGAGAAACACAAAATTCAATTACTTCAACTCCAAGATAATGGGAGCCAGGAAAAATATTAGCAAGACGACTTGGAAAATAATCAATTCACTCACAAATCAGCGTACCAGTATTCACCAAAATATGTCCCTCAATATTGAACAATCAGTGATCGAGTCTCCCACGAAATTGGCAAACTTGTTTAATGAATTTTTCCAGACAACACCCACCAACCTAGTTGAATCTATTCCTAAGTCAGATTTCCCTCAAGCTCACATTAAAAATCATGCAAATTCCTTTTACCTATTCCCATATGCCGAGTGCGAAGTATCAGACCTCTTTAATACACTAAATAACAACAGCTCTCCTGGCGCTGACGGTATTGCTCCTCATATACTTAAACAAGCAAAACAACCTCCTACGAAGATACTAACTCATCTTATCAACGCATCGTTTGCGTCTGGAATATTTCCATTGTGTCTTAAAAAGTCCGTCATAATCCCTATTTTTAAAAAAGGAGACGCCTCTAGCATTTCTAATTATAGACCGATTGCTCTTAGTTCTTGCATTGGCAAACTACTGGAGCATGCTATGCTACAACGAATATCAACATATTTCGATAAACACGAATTAATCTCCGATAAACAGCATGGGTTTAGATTAGGAATGTCAACCATTACAGCGAACTTGGAACTTTACAACAATATAGTTGTCGACCTAGAAAATAAAACAGCTCCTATAGGAATCTTTTACGACCTCAGCAGAGCGTTCGACTCCGTTAACCACGATCTCCTAACTTTAAAACTGAAGAAGTATGGTATTAGAGGAATCCCGCTTTATTGGTTCGCCTCCTACTTATCTGGCAGATCTCAATTCGTACGAATACCGCATTTCTCTAAAGACTGACGAGTAAATTATCACTCCAAAGAGCTACCTATCAGAATTGGAGTACCGCAAGGAGCGATCCTATCTCCCTTCTTATTTTCGTTGTATATTAACGATCTAATTACATACCTCCCCATCAACGCAGTCACTCTTTATGCAGATGACACGACCGTCCTCGTCAGCAGCAGCCAAGGCAACATTGAAAAGGACTCCAATACCATCTCAAATGCCATGTTCAAATGGTGTACAGGAAACCAACTAATCTTAAATAGAGAAAAAACGAAATATACACGCTTTCATTCCTCAACGTCACATCAGAGTGTCCAACAATTATCCCTGAATATTGCAGGGTCAGGAATCGAATACCAGGAGAACATTAAAATTCTAGGCATCACCTTCTCCCATGATCTCAAATGGAAGTTGCACATCGAAGCTATCAGTCGAACTATCTCTAAATCTATTTATAAGCTCAGATTCCTCAGAGACGCAGTTGGCATCCCGGCACTAAAAGCTGTTTACACTGCAGATGTTGAATCCCGATTGCGTTATGGTATTATCATTTGGGGACCCAGTCCTCATGTTAATCGGGCACTACTTTACCAAAAACGTGCGATCAGAGCGATCTTCAAAGTGGCAAGTCGTACCTCATGCAGGGATCTGTTTGTCGATCTAGGCGTTCTGACTGTTATCTCTCTGTATATCCTAGAAGCCGCCACATATGTACACAAACGCAAAAGAAATTTGATTCTTGAAAACAACGCAGCACATAAATATGATACAAGATGTAACAATATAAGACCCCCTCAACATAGACTTGCTCTCACTGCGAACAGCACGCGTTGCATGCCGATTAAAGTATATAATCACCTACCCGCCACATTGAAGATCCATCACGTCAATCTTTTTAAGAAGAAGGTCATGAATATACTAATGTTAAAACCTTACTACAGCTTACTTGAATTTTTTGAAGACACATTTTAATTTTCCAAACATGTTTTTCTTTTGCTTTGATGTTATTTTGACGATCCTGTGACGTGTTAGACTTGTCTTTATAGGGAATAAAGTTATTATTATTATTATTATTACAGCATGTTAACTATAAGGTCTTGCAAGCCACAGTTACGAAGGACCTATTGCATTTTACATTATTAAAATCTTGTGCAGCGGAGGAAGTTGCGATTGTACTTTTACTCTCAAACGCCTGCTCTTATATCATATATGACATAGGGTCGCAACGCTTGCAGCTTCCAAAATTTCATTTTGGGTAGGTATCTGAACTGTCGCTATCACCCATTTTGATACGCACAAAACACACGCAAAGATGCTAATTATAATTTATTACATATGACAGGAAATGCTTTGTTTTTAATTGTCTAAGATAACTATGATTTTCAGAAAAAATATTTTTATGAGCAAATTTTTGAATTCTTTTTTGATGATCGCCTAAAAAATGTTGTGTGCACCTTGGCCAAAAGTGATTTGTTAGGCCTCATCTGAATTGCAGCTGAACAGCAGCTTCAGCCAAAAAAGATCACTTTTACGGCCTTGGTACAAAAATAACTATTATGGCAATATTTATGGTATAAAATATAACAAAAGTAAAAATTTCCACTTTTTAAAAAAAACTTGTCAATATTCACAGAGCTGTATCTCTGGAACTAATTGGGTTACAGATCCCGCACATAGGTCGCCTTAGGTAATTTTCTCTACTTTAAAAGAGATAATAACACATTTCCTCTTTAGAACACTCCTTTACTTATTTTTTTGCGAAAAACTGAAAAAAGTGCAAAATTTTCTCGATTTTCACCCTGTACATCGGCTGGCTCATGGTTCTGAGGGTTGCAAATCTAGATTTATACCGTCTAGGTAGTCCCTAACAATATATTAAAAATGCAACTTTACAGTATTTTTTGCAATGTTTGGCAAAAAAATTGTCTAATATGACTGGCCTAGAGTAAAAAATTTAAATTTAAAGTTTCCAAATGTCAGTGTTGTGTTTATCTACGCTGCCAACTTAAAATTTGTCAACGTAAATGGTGTTGCCAACTTAAGACATATTAATTCTAAATTTTCCTGTAGTTTTTGATAATTACTTTTTAATTAAATTAAAGCCCCGAAATAGAAAAAATAGTATGAAAAACACGTGTTACAATGCTTTATTGTAATACTCCTCTCTTGTGACCACTCGTGGCTCCGCTTCGCTACGCCACTCGTGCCACAAGATAGTCGTATAGGTCACATTGTAACACTTGTCTTCCAATATACTATTTTTATGAAAACATTGCAATTTCTACTTTTATAAGTGTTCATTGAACATATATTACAAATACAATTAATATGAAAGTGCCAATTTTACCGTCAAACCTTTTCACCGTCTTCCGAAAGAACACGCTGTACCATCACGTTTGGACTACTTCTAGCGCCCATCAAATTAATGTTATTAATAGATTTAGACAACTTTCTTAATGTTCGGAAGTAAAACACTTTTCGTGTTTCAGACCATACTGAAATAAGATTCGCTCTAAGGTGTAGGTTATTATGATCCACGTTAATCGTCCGAAATAGTTATAGTCAGAAATCGGTTAACTGTACCTACCTACCTACCTTTTTACAGGTCATCAACCCATTCCCACGCCTAAAGACATTAGTTGTAAGATGAGGAAGTTGAATACATTTGAATCATTTACGCTTAATTCTTAAAAATTCACATTTTTCTTCTGTTTAACAAACGTGAGCTACTTTCGCGTTTGCCTCGCATCTTTGCTAAACACAATTAGAGTTTTGCGAAAATGTTACGAGAAAGTTTGTAGAAAATCCCATTATTCGATGGACATCGATGCGAACTCGTTATAAGTTAGGCATACAAATCAAATTTTTGCTAAGTGGTCACTGCAAATCGTGAATAAACGAACTGGACGGAATATAAGTATGCGAAAATCGCCTAAATTAAAACTACATTTTTATATTTGGAAGCCCCTGTAATTTTAAATAGTTTTTGTACAGGGTGAGTGATGACCATTTGGACCTCGGTAGCAATAAAAGATACAGTGTTCGTCGATCTGCTTGACTCATCATCATTTACAGAATTAAAAAAGATTTAAAAAATTGTGTGAGAGTGTAACAATTACGTCAAATGAAAATTGGATGGGGATTTTTCAATATAATAATGCATTCAAAATGCAAAAGCCTCTCTGCATATTAGAATTTTGTTTGGCACCCCAGTTTAAGGGTGTAACATATTGAGGTAGGCATTTTGGGAGTATTTCGTAATAAAAAATCGCGTAAAAAATGCTACTTAGTACAGTGTGTACTTTCCAATTCTTTTATCTCTCCTCAATTCCGAAAAGGTAAGAATAAGTACCGGTGGCACTGTCAACTTACGTCACCCATGAGTGTCCATTTCAAAATGACCCTATATTTTTTTTAGTTAAAAGAGATCCTGACAAATGTTTTATACAGTGTGTCCTAGGTACAACGCACCATAGGGAAACGGCAATGTATTTTCTCGCGAAGGATCCACGAGGCCATTGAAATTAGTGTTCAACGTACTACTCCATTCTCTTTCTAGCATCAGGCAAGCGCAATATCGTACGTTGATCGCTAATTTCAAATATGTACATACATATCAAAGACCTCGTGGGTCCTTCGCGAAAAAATACATTTTAATTTTTTCCCTATGGTGCGTTTTCCCTGGGACGTACGGGATAACCTTTTCTTTATAATGATTGTTTAATGATGTACCGTTTTTAAAATATGTAAGTATACGAGGTCACGAAAAAAAGTTATCGAAGATAACCTCATTTTTATGGAACCCCTGATAACACTTTAATCTAAAAAGATATTAAATTCTTTTTTTACACTCCATGGATGATATTAAAAAAATATTCAAGTGATTCAAAACAATTCAGAAAAGCTTCAAGTGATAAAAAAACTCAAAAAAGATTTCAAATTTGAATTTATTAAATTTTTTTACCCTTTTTTAATCTCGCTTGATTTTTTTGGAATATTTCTTTTTTTGTGTGCTACATTTTTGAAAAGAGAATTTAACATGATGTTCCGTTAAAATAAATCTACAGGGTATTCCATTTACAAAATGTGGTTTACTGATGGCTACTATGTGTCTATCTTCATTCAGCGATCTTTCTAGCTCGCCTGGTGGTCGACATGCCAGTATCTTTGCATACTTATACAGAGTGGCCCATTTTTAACACTTTTATATCTCTGTAATTGTTACTGTTTCAAGAAAACAATATAGGAGTCATGTCCTCTGTTTGGATCATACTAAAAAATGGTAAAATCAAAATTTGAAAATATTCGTTCGTTAAGGGATACGGGGAAAATTTTAGAATGACCATATTTCCCTAGTTAAGAGAGGCGCAGAAAAATGTTTATTACAGAAGTTTTTTTATAATGATTGAATAATTTGCCGTTTTCAAAATTGTATACGAGGTCAGGTTAAAAAGTTATTGGACCTAACCTCATTTTTTAATGGAACAGCCTGTATATTTTAGTCTAAGAAGGTAACATGTTAATTCCCTATAACATAAAATAAATTCAATACTGATCATCTAATCATTTGAACTTTTTAAATCTTTTTTTGATTACTTGAATCTTTTTTGAATACCATTCTTGGCGTGTTATTTTTTTTAAAAGAAAAAATATACATAAAGAAAATGAGGTTAGGTATTGACTTGACCCCGTACACTTAAGGCCGATGTATAAACTTTGTCGCCCGCGTTCGCGCTGGCAGTTCGTGTAATTGACCAATGGAAAAAGAGTACCTATCCAGAGTTTGACTTTGACACGCCAAATGGGTACTCTTTTTCCATTGGTCAATTCTATGAACTGCCAGGGCCAGCGCGGGCGACAAAGTTTATAAATCGGCCTTTATTTTGGAAGCGGCATATTATTCAAAAATCATTATAATAAACTTTTGCATAAAACATATTTCCCAACATTTTTAAATATTGATTTTACATTGATCTTTCACTTAAAAAAAGTACACGGTGCTTATATTACTTTTGGTGATATACTAGCAATTCCGAAGATACATCAAAGTGTCAAAAATGGGACACCCTGTAAATATTATAAAATGATCTCTAAGTCACTTCCATTTTGATACATGTAACCTAATGGATAGTACCTTTTAATGAAAAATTAAAAGATGTACTCCTCTGAGTGCCCGAATAAAGGGGTACTGTTTGTTGACTGTTTCACAGAACGCTCAATGTATGCATTAGAAACAGTTACCTATAGTTATTTATCCAGTGTTTTCGATCTAAAACTGGCACCATTGCTAAGTTTCTCATTATTGGAGCTAGGTTAATTACAAAGTATGGGGTATGTGGACAGTTGAGTATCGGTTTTTCGACAAGATAAATTTTGTTTTAAACAGGATGCCCTGTATATTTTAAAAGGAAATTAAATTCGGGATTTAAAAAATAATTATAATAGTTTATCGGGGACATAGTAATTTACTTTGAACGTTTGGGGCTCTGTTATTAATTATTGGAGAGGGGTCATGTCGAGGGTTAGGTATGTACTAAAAATTTTTGATTCGGATTTAATTTTCTGTAAAAATATTTAAAAATAAATATACAGGGCGTTCCGTGAAATAAAAATGTTGTTTTGTTACATATCTCGAAGTTGTTGAATCGCAATTTATATTTAAAATAAATTCTAAACCGAAGAATTTGTTTGGTAGCAGTCTCACCCCCGAGACAAGTAATAACGGGCCCTCGTGCGGGATTTCCCGGCTTATAGTTGAGATTTGAGATCAGTCCCAGCATTAGGTGTCGTAACTAAATTGGTGACTGTCTCTTCAAGGCGAGAAGTGTTAACTTACAAGTAACATTGGTTTTTCTTTTTCTTTTCCATCTTAACAGAAACATCCAGCATAATAATTTTTACAGGGCGTATGACATTTAAGCGTCTTGGATGTTATTAAAAGTATCACACGTTACGTAGATGGCACTTTCTTTGTGCCACATTTGCATGTTGGTTTGTATCTAAATAATGATTATGCGGTGTCTTTAATATTCCTTGGGTATTTGTACGTGAACATTAATCGACATTGCAAAAGCATGAAATTCCGCCGTCTTACACGACTGTTCCCATTAAGGGAAATGTTGATTAAGGGCCTATTTAACGACAAATGATCGCCAAATTTAATTTAAATGCTATAAATTCCAATTAGTCGCGTGGTATAATTATTCACGCAATTCGCGATTACAGATATGTAATTAAATTTATTCATTTTGTTTAAAGTAAAATGAACTGTTGCCTTGAATTGAAATAACATCACATCTACGAAATTGGACTCTAATCGTTTTAAGACCCTCCTTTAGAAAAGGCGGAAGAGGATTAGGTCTGATTAGGTGATCATCGAAAAGTCTAAACTGGAGAGTAATTGCTTTCCCAAAGGAAATTAATCTCGTCGAAACGGCGGCTTTCGATTCGATGGAAAGTCCCTTTAGCGTCATTAATCTGTTATAATTGCGGAAAGTTACAACGGTAACTACGAACTCGCTCGGGTATATGCTAATTTAAATATTAAGAAATAAATAAACGAGATGGGTATTCCAAATGTACCTAATTCATATGTGACCACAAGTTTCGGAATAATATAATGACGCAAGAAATCTGAAAGTGTAATGTGTATGTATGATTATGCATTAAGTAACAATACTTAATTGACCCTATAAAGTCCTGTACACTTGATCGAAAAGAACTGCAGACAGTTTAAATTGGGCGCTTTAAGTTTTTAATGTTTTTTACTTAAGGAATTGGCTAACATGTTTAGAAGGTAGTTTATTTATGCATAATTAATCCACCACTGCTTTTACATAAATGACATTTAGTATGTTACCAACTTTATAAATGTTTAGTTTTACGGGAAATTCAAACTGTCCCCACTACTTTTCGATCACTCGGTATACCACAGATAGCAAAACAACGTTTTTGAGTTTTCTCCTGTAGCTAGTGTCAGTTCACGATCTTTACACGCAGCCTCCTCGCCTGATATGAGTAGACCAAAGAGTAGAAGGGGGAGTCTTTTCGGCCATCTTGGATCTTATTCGCGGAGTACTTCGCGGGGTCACCGGGTTAATCAAGTTCAATTAAATTGATCTTCAGAGATTTGATACTGGATTATGATATTTTGTTGCCATGGGTGTTAATCGAACTACTATTTTAATTTTTAAAGTTATACAATGGATTTTGGTCCATTATTTAGTTATGTCAATTGATTAAATTAATAAAACGGACCAGTGGAAGTGTCGCTCGACTTGCTAATAAGTCGAACGGTCCGAGTTAGAGAAAGGAAAATATAATTAAATCGAAAGGGGAAAACGCTCGTGAAAGGAGACCCCAACAAAATTTGGAAAATAATATTATTTTTGATTGACGAAAGTACGTTACTCTTGCATATACAAATGAGTATTGATCAGAGCTTATTCAGTAGGTGTTTATTGTAAATAATAATTTAATCTTAAGCTTAAGCATGGCGATTTCAACGTAAAAGAAAAAGGTGGAAGAGCCGGTGCGCTTAATCGGAAATAAACCGCTACGTGATGCGTAGACGGTGTGCGTACAATTTATTACTGATCACTTTCCCTACAGGGTGGTCAACGTAACATTAAATTGGCAGATTTATTTTCTGTTTTTAATTTGATTAGCGTTTTGATCGCGATTTTGCTTTTAATCCGCGGAAATAATTCGCGGACTCACCCTCCGCACTTGCGATTTAATTAAAATTCTCGTAGCTTCCTGCGGTTTGTATCTTGGGTAAAGTTCTTATCTTTGATAACGTCTCGTGTGGTTTGTATTTTTGCTGCTTTTGGTTACGCGGTCGATGCAGTTTTCGAGAACTTATTTAAGTTGTTGTGATTATCTCTCAGCATTTTCAATAACTTGGAATTTGAGCTTTTGATTCGATCAATGAATTTATTTCGCGGTTTTTTTAAAATTTGAGTCGAGTTTTGATTGTTGTTTTGCTTTTAATAATAATAAGACTGAAATTCAGAAATTCGGTATTTCACCGATGGCGTCTCGGAATTTTGGGATCAAGCGGCAAGTTAACTTGTCAAGTTTATCAACGTGTAACCGAGCGACTTGTCGGTGTTAAATTACTATTGAGGAACTAAAATCATTAATTAACGGAGCTGAAATCATACAATATTACTTTTTCCTTCTCTTCCAATCCGAGAGAACTTTCGGATGCTGCAAAGATAAACTAAATATCTCTACGGGAACGGCTACAAACGACAAATTAAGTTCAGTATCTTGATTTACTTAGCGACGGCTAAAAGTGCGCTCCAAATTAAAGTGATTACTTTTACCTTCTATTTCCGACTCCTAGAAGGGACAGAACTACAATTTTTCGTAAGGAAGCGCTAGTTTGAGTTCGTCGAAGCACCAGGTGTTCATTAAAGCCGGTAGCTTCCACCAATGTACGGTTCATGAATACTGATACAATTTCTGCACCAAAACCGGTGCTTGGTTACAGTGGCAAAAAACCTCATGCCAGATTACAGATTTTGCAATATTTTGGCCCAGCACCAGCAGTAATAATGGGACACTCTGAATGAGGTATAATCTCAATTTTCCAGTGCAATCGGGTGGGATATTTAAGAATATACACGAGATTGGTTTATTTTACTTGAATTTGTTTCTCAGTGTTTGTTTTTCCTCTTAGAAATTTAGAATTTAGATAATATGTTGTAAGAACAGCTGGTCAAATTTGCGTGTTTTATAAAAGGTTTTATTTGGTCGTCGCTATGTTAGGCGAAATTTAATAAACGCACGACAGTTGTGGCTGACGTTTATCTAATCTAATTGTGATTGGCGATTGATTTGAAAATTCACGAAGAAAGAGTTTGTTTTATGGTGGAAGTGGTGTTTCCTTAAATACTGGAGACAACAAGGAGACGGAGCTTTTTCTTTTGCTTTTCATGCAACGGTTTAAGAGCGTGTACGTTTCTTTACGCTAAATTTTTGAGCAGTCTGCCTGCGTATGTGAAAACGTAATTCGTCAGTATTGTAATAAAGTGTGCAGAAGTTAAGCAACCGGCCGAAGAGCCACCAAAAAGTGTCATAAAATTCAACAATCCAGATTTTGTCATCAAATTAAGGAGAAGTTCTTGAAGCGTTCAGCGTTTGTGTCAGTTTTAATACGCCTGTATATCGCAAATCTGTGACTACTAGATTGACTGGATTATTTAATAACTGTACGTAATTAAGAGTGTGTGTTATTTAGTTGTCTGTCGAACGCCCGAGTGCGGAGTGTGTGAATAAAACAGGTTCTGTTTCAGCGGCTTTTTTAATTTTGTTTTACAAAACAAATGTTTGTCTTTATCATTTAAACTGTGTGTTTAATCGAACCCAAAGTGCGTCCCAGATAGAGTTTTCATATCAGATTTTTCTATTCGTGCCCAGGAATTATGTCAGGAGTTAATGAAAATGCGTGTAGTTAATTGTTTGGAATTTTCGGAAATTAATCGAAGCTACTGAGTCTGCCAAATTGTTTTTGAAGTTTTGTACAACGTTCATCTTGTCTTTTAAGGGAGGAGGGGGTTTTGTATTTACCCGCTTCAGTAAATGATAACCATTGTTCCAGGACAATACTACTCTCATCCATGTGGCAGCATATTCCGCACATCGTTTTTAGTACCATCAGAATTAGTGCGAACGGGTACTAACTGTGCTATTTTGTCAAATTTCTCGAACTCCTTGATGTGGGAAAAGAGGAGCTACCAAGTTGGCCCGTTTACCGAAATAAGCCATAAAAGATATACAGTCGGTTAAATTAGAAAATTGCGTATTTTAGGGATTAGTAAAGTGTTGTTTTAAAAATTCGGAAATTCCGAACAGGTCCGAAGTTATTCGAAAAAAAAACCGAAATTAACCATATTGGTTTGTATTTTTTTTTGTAACCATGGACAAATAACACTTCCTCATAGACATTTTTTGAGCTCTGCAAGATGGTGTCCACCGATTTTCATTGCGACGTTTCGTCTTTGAGGTACCATCATCAACTTCATATTTTTATAATGGCCGAAAAAAAATACGTACAGTGATATAGGGATTGCCTATGTCTACTTTCAAAAGATAAAAAGTCTTCTGGAAGGCGGCTAATTTTATGCAACCAAAATAACTTCTTGAAACAAATAAAGATCTGGCTGTCATATTAATTATTAATTTGAATATTGTTGCTTTGGCTCACAGAAAATAAATCTCTTAAGTTCCTGTTCCTGTAACTGTTATCGGCTCTTTAGTTGAATACATCGCATACGAACTGAAATTAGAATAGGGAAGTCAAAGCGATAATATTCAAATTAATTAATATGACAGGCAGATCTTCATTTGTTGTAGGTTATTTTGGTTGCATAAAGTTAGGCGTCCTTTAGAAGACTTTTTATCATGTAAAAGTAGACATAGGAAATCCCTATGTCTACTTCTACATGAATATCACTGTATATGTACAGGGTAGCCAACTAAGAATGCGAGATACTGTATTTGAGAACCTATCCATCGTAGAGACTTGCGGTAAAAAAACGTTATTACTAAAACGGCCACGAGAAAAACTTGGAAAATATTTTTAAGTTTGTAAAATGGCCGTTAGGGGGCGTAACTGCAATGTGGAATCTAAAAAAGTGATGTTTCTGTGAATTCCGCTATATTAACCTAACAAAAAAATGTCCTGTCTTTGAAGTCGACGATAATCTGAACTTTTTTTGTTTGACAATTTTTGCTGTATCTCTAAAAATGAAGTGGTGGGGAGTATTCAAAGGTTTCCGAGTTATCATGCGAGATGCGGTTTTCGTGAGCTTATTTAGGTATCATTTAGCTACTTTTTCATGAAAAAAATTCCCAGATACAGTAATTCGCATTCTTATTTGGTCACCCTGTACTGTATTCTATTGAGTAGCATTTTTTATCACGAATGCAACGATGTATGGCACAATATGATTCTTTATTAGATGTCATCTAAAGGAACCATCAATGAATTATTTTGCCAACGCCTACTACACCAAAATGTAAAAATTTAACAACAGGCATTTTTTCTGGTTTGAATAGTAAAGAATTTTTAACATTTTGGGGTAGTAGGCGTTGGCAAAATGCCAAATAATTCATCTGGTCTATATATTGACATAATCTGTCTATTCGGCCCTAGTCTAGTACGTTGACACATTTTTAAAATACGTTTTGGGGTCCCTTATCCGATTATAAAATATATTTCTGTGTGGATGATACCTGATTAATATATTTTAATGTTCTTAACCCCCAACATAGTTACAGTAAGTCCAAATAAAAATCACATTAGTTTCATAAATTTTGTTTTAAATCCTGATATTTATGCATCAATTTCGGTTGGAAAAAACGTGATTGTTTATATTTTGACTATCTCTGCTCGCCTAGATTGAGAAAATGCGCATTAGATTTAAGAAACTGACGTTCTCCGAACAGAATACGTCAATGAGTGGAAATATCTATTTTTGTCTCGTATTAATATCAGATAATTAATGATCATTACCTTGTTCCAGGTATGCATAATAATACAAATTACAACCGGACGGCCATAGTCAGCTACCGGCCGAGTGCTAGGCACAACGTGGTACGTATAAAAACTCGCCTCGTCACCTAAAACTTGTTTTCCACTTGTAAATTCCGAAGATTTAAACGACTATTATCGTAAATAATTGAGGTCTATTTGAATTTCATACACAAGCGGATCGATCGGGGTTACTTGATTGCGCGTATAGAAGTTATTGCAGTGCCGTTTATTGGAAAACGATATATTTTGAGAGATTAAATTTGCCGCCGCTTTGTTACCTATATTGCCTTCGCAAATAAATACGCGACGAATTTAGGGGTATTAGTGTAGAGACGTATTCTTTGTGGTTTGACATTTGAAATCAATTTGTTTACGTTTTGTAATTGCCCTCCAATTATTCGTTTATCTCTCTGTACTGGAAAATTTCTGTTGCACGTCCTTAATTGTAAACGATTGGGTGAAACGGTGTCTTTGTGTGTAATTTTTGAGTGTTCCGCTAAAGTCAAACTTTTTGTGATCTTTTGAGTCATATTTCGTGTAAATATGGAAAAATGTGCAAACGCTGTAATAAAACATTGAGAGACACAATTTAAATAAAAAAACGAGGGTCTACCCTACTTTAACCCTCAATAACGACCGTTAGATTGTAATACATCCCAACCCTTTCTTTACCAACTTTAGTTTGAAATATCAACATTTCGTTTGCGCGGTTTGTAATAGAAATTCATTTTTGATATTGAGAGATAACATTTAGACAGAAGAGAACATTTAGAGAAGAGATGTGTAGGCGAAACATTTGCAAAAACCGAGGCAAAAACACACTTCGCATTGATAGGAAATATTGAATTTTATTTGTAAATGAAATAAACGCACTATATTACCGGCAGGTACTAAAAGAAAATGAATTGTATTTTCATTAAACACCCTGTATAATAAAAAGGAAACGAACTGCAATACGTTAATATATTAAGAATTTTTAGCTACGACTCTATACTATACAAACACCAACTTGATGAATAGCATAAAATTCTCTTCAATAAGTCATAATTAAATCAATGCACTACGACTCTAGTTCAAATATAACGAATGATTTTCTATAAATCCCTTTATTGTTTGTGCACCAGGAGTTCTAGATGCGTTTTGGTACTGCTTTTAGAATAAAAATGGTCCCTCCTCCAGCGCGGACCGGCTATATACTTCTAGTCTGAGACCGTTTCTACAGCTGTGGAGAACGAAATTGGCCCTTCAGATGCACTTTGCACGGACCGGCTACAGAATCCTAGTTTGCATACCGCCGTGGAAACGTGCTTCTTGTTTTCTTCTCTTCGTCCGCAGCGCGACAAGGAATTGTGAAGGAAAAAGGTTCTTAGG